>NC_052063.2:1121793-1171793 GCF_903992535.2 Arvicola amphibius
ATTTAATTGTTTGCAGATGCCCTTGTCCTTTTAAATCATTGACCCAAAGTCTCATCATCATATGTGATTGTCTGAGGCCTGGAGGAAGTGTGGGAAGGAAGTCAGTGCAGAGGACCACTTTGCAGCACCTAAGTGTGCAGACACACTACTTGAAGACCATGAGACAAAGGCATCATAGGCGGTGGCAATGCTTTCAGGGAAAAGTAGACATTTCTTGTGCCCAGGGGACAAGAGTGAAAGTCAGCCCCAATTATGGTGATTACATAAATCAACTGGAACGAAGCAGGAACTAAGGGGCATGAAGCAAGGCAATAACTTCTGCTAATGGTACCCTGGGGCACGCGTGACATACCATAGAACACTTGCTGGCCTTTTCAAGCATCCTGAGGATGGAGACTTGGAAGGCTTAAGAGCTGTAAACAGAGTGCTAAGGTACAAGTGTGTAGGGCAGAGCAAAAACACCACTTGAAGAAGGGTCTCCACCTTGCTCACAAACCACTGTAAGTGCTACAACATCTGTCTTACCCTCGCCACTCCTGCTGCCCAGGGATGTGGCTCCATTACTCATGTTCCTGTTGTCTCACAACCTGAGGCTCTTCCTTTGCATTTAAGCACCCTTCAGCATTTAAGCACCCAACTTTCTTTCTCTCTCTCTCTCTTGGTTTTTTGAGAGAGGGTTTCTCTGTGTAGCCCTGGATGTCCCTCAACTGGCCATGTAGACCAGGCTGGCCTCCACCTGCCTCTGCCTCCCTTCTACAGAGACCAGTCCCCTGTTTCTTAGTTAACCCCTATCCTGACCTTGTAGGTCTTTTCTGATATCTACCATAGGCTGAGGACTCTGGTCTTGCTAGCAGTAGGATATCTGACCCACTGTCTCCCACACAGATCTATGGGAATAAACAAACTAGCATGTGCCTCTGTTCTCTGGAGAGCTGGCTACACCCTATCCTGACATGTTAGGATGCTGGACCTCTGGGATGAGAACTTGATCACTGCCTACAGGGTAGGGTAATGATGGGGCCTAGAATATAAATGACCCTGAAAAAAGCCCACAACTTCAAAAGTGGGGAGCCACCCGCTTTGTGGTAGTCTACTGCAGATCCCCTCATGGCACACAAGTGTGCATGCACACAGGCATACACACACACATACACACTCACACATACACTCACACATGATGGGCAAGGCAAGGGTAGCTTGCCACCCACACTGTGTTCTCTGATATCCTGGCCTTGGCTTCAGGAAGATGGCATTCTGGTTCCCTTGCCATAAACACATGAACTGTCATTACGCTGCCACTGGCAGTTAGAAAGGAGAGGTTATGTAGATTTTTTTTCAGCTCTGACTCACAAGAACTCCACTATCGAAACACAGGCTTGGGGAATGAATTCCACAGCCCCTGGTGCTACCACAGGAAACCTGATGTGTCTCCAGAAGCATGCTAGACCAGGCTCTGTTATTAGGTAGCTGTGCAATTGTGAATCTATTCCACCTCTCTGGACCTCAGTGACTTCACAGGCAGAGTTTAAAGATTATGGCACCGTCACTTCTAGCTTAAAATAGCAGCATAATTGTTTTGAAAGAAAGAAAACAAAAAATACTGAGATGAGGAACTCAGAAAGAAAACTGCTCAATGAAACTTTCTGTGCTGCTGATGCTCACATCGATGCTGTCTAATATGGCAGGCTCTGGCCTTGTGTGGCTACCAAGCACATGATATGTGGGTAGTGAGATACAGAGCCAACATTTTAATTGATTTATGTAGCCATGTATAGGTGGTGGCTACCCTGAGGACAATGCCAACTCAGGATCTTTTGGGGCCACGGTGATTTCAGACAGACTGAGGTAAGGGGAAGAGGGTGACAGCCAATGTCATGATATTGTTCTTTGACTTTGTCTTTTCCTGATAATGAACATTGCTATTACTAAAATCTTCATTGTCACCATGACAACCATTACCACCACCGTCACCACCACCATCAGACATCACCATTATCTTCATTATCACTATAACAAACCATCATCATCATCATCATCACTATCACCATCTACCATCATTACCGCGGTCCTTACCATCATTATCATGATCATGAATTGTTAACACTTCCCACTGTTCTAGTTTTTGTTTTATTCTTGAATGAGCGTTTGTCTGCATATATGTATGGTACCACATGTATCCCTGGTGCCCACAAACCCAGAAGAGAGCACCGGATCCCCTGGAGTTAGAATTAGAAGTGATCATAAGCTGCCGTATGTGTGCAGGGAATCAAACCCATGTTCCCTGTAAGATCAACAAATGATCTTAACCATGGATCCATTTCTCCAGCCCCCATCCTCTGTCTCTTGAGGGCTTCTGATGCTCCAGGCTTGACGCACACCGGCTCAGTGCGCGTGATTTCATTTAATCACAGAAATAGCAGAGGGTGATGATGATTGCTCTCCCTGCTTTGCAAATGAGGGTGCTGGTGTGAGGGGAGTGAGCCTCTAATGGGCACAGGCAGACACAGCTGTTAGGCAGAACTGGGGTTTGATTGCAAGAGGACCAGAAATCACAGCCCATGGGTGAGTCATCTTTCTAGTGTTTCTCTAAAGACCAGTGCAAGGCTGACCAGGACGCTGAGCACTTGGACTCTGGTTGCTCATCTGAGTCACAGTACCCCCAAGTCTCACTTCAGTAGGTAAAGGTCATGGACCTTACGTTCTGTACATTATACAGAACCGCATTTTTGTATAATAAATGCGGTCGCTGTTTTATGCCTGTGACCGTGACTTAGAGAAACCCTAGATGTGCTGGGCACAGTATGCTTATATCCCTAGACCCATTCCTTGACTGGGTTACAGAATTCAGGACAACAGGAAGGTCTGAGGCTACCAGCCCTGGACTGACTGAATGGCCAAGTTCTGATACCCAATGTGAGGAGTTACTTAATACACATAAGAGTATATTTTTCTGTGTGTATGCCTGCACATACATGATGATTTTTCTGGTTGGTCACTTGTCTTCCGTGTTCTAAATGACTCTCTCTCTCTCTCTCTCTCTCTCTCTCTCTCTCTCTCTCTCTCTCTCTCTCTCCCTCTCTCCTTTCTCCCCCTCCCCATATGTGTATATCTCCCTCTAACTCTGTGTGTGTTTATGTCTGTGTGTGTACATGTGTGTCTTTCTGATCTCCATGCGTGATGTGTGTATGTACGTGTGTGTATGCAGGCATATGTACATACACATGTGTGAAGGCCACTGACCACCTTGGGTCCTGTTCCACAGATGTTATCTGCCTTGTTCTTTGAGACAGGGTTTCTCATTGACTTGTTGCTCTGCTAGGCTAGACTCTCTGGCCAATGAGCCCCAGGGATCTCCTGTTTCTACCTCCCAGGTGTTGGAACTACACGTATGTGACAGCATGCCCTACTCTTGTATGTGGGTTCTGGGGAACTGAACTCAGACCCTCATGTTTGTATAGCAAACATTTGCTGACAGCCATCTCTGCAGCCCAGCATACCTTAAAACTCTCTCTTTTTCATGTTTCTTTCTATAACTAACCCACACTGGGAGTCTAATTCAAGCCCCTTCCAGAACTGGCTTTTAGTCAGAAAGGATGGATGATTGAACAGACATCATCAGGCTCAGATGGACTGAAGCCCTAGCACGAACTGGGTTGATGATAACAATGAAGACATCAGCACGTAGAACGAGGAACCTTACTGAGGAGGCAGCTGATGACAGTGAGATAAAGCTTCCCATTAGGAAGAAAAATCAAATGAGTGCAGAGGAAGGAGGGAAGAGAAGTCCCCCAGGAGGGCTTCAAAACCCCAGGAAGTGGGACGGAAGAAGCAGTGTTGTACCTGTGGCCACTGAGTCATTCAATGGTTTGTTTCCTAGATGACATGTAGCCCACTGTATGTAGTGCTGGGCAACATACAACTTCAACCAGGGACTGTTTTTTTTTTTCAGTGGCAGGTGCATGACTGGCTGGGACTCTAGGGATACTCTGTCCTTATCAAAGTACACCATATACTTGTATATAAAGAGTCCGTTGTTTATGTGTATTTAATGTGTGCTAATAAAACATAAAAAGTTGTCACAAACTCTCACACATTTAGAATCAGAAAAAAAAATTAACAAAGACACCACCGACAAGACTTTCTTCTAGCATTAAAACTTTTGCCACAAGTCGCAGTACCACAGCCGGCCTGACGGGGGCCCCCTACTTACATATGCTCTGTCCTTGGACCAGCAGGCGTTCCACTCTAGATCCTGAAAACTACCTTCTCATAGTACCTTTGGACTTCAGGCCTCTTGGTCCCACTACGTATGTTCTTTTCATTTCTGGGATCTGTCATGTTGAACCTTCAACTGCTTAAATCTGAGTCTACAATCTACCTCATGCCCCCACTTTTCTAGGCACACCCCATTCTCCTCTTGGATCCTGGCATACTGACTTATTTCTCCTGGGTATGGACTTGTGGGGTGGTTCTTGCTACCTTCCCACTCCAGTGTTATACACAGGAATTGGGTTTGCACAGGGGCTGATTAGAAATCACTCTCCCGTTTTGGAATAGCAAGGCTGAATCAAGTCAAGGCTCACCACACTGTTATGGGCCCAGATGAAAACCCCACTACTCAGATCATTAAGAAGGGTGAGGTCATCACGCTTTTTAATCATTGGTTCTGTTTCTTTCTGCTCCTTTCTGGAATGCTCGGGATAGGGGATTTCACAGCCTTAGGCTCTAAATAAATGTTCAGTTAAATTAACAAGTTCCCAAGTACGTAGGCTGTGGAGCCAGATAGCTCTGGGGTTTCGTTCTGGGGCTGCAAAATGACTGGGCCAACTGTCAGGCCACATGGTCAAGAACTTCTGAGTTCTTGCAGATTCAGGAAATGAGCAACTAGGCGTCCTAAGTTTGGTCTGGCACATGGGAGGTGTTCAGTGAGGGATGGCTGCTTTAGGCCACACAGAGGTATGTCCAGCTATCCTGGGTGAGCCACAAGGAGTAGATATGTGCACTCCATGGAGAAGATCCCGTTCTGTGCACCTAAAAGCAAAAGGAGCCTCAGCCCTGAAAGGTGGGGCCCCGAGGGCTGGAATTGTACAACCCCTTGGGGAAGGCTACTTGGGCATACAATAGATGGTTGTACTACAACCTATAGAGCCACCGCAAGTCTAAGTCCAGCACAATATTATATTTTAATATATAAGCAGACTCATTTTTAATACAAAGAATGCTTTATGTTTTTCAATACTGTAAGCTGGTTGACACTCATAGAAATATTGCTTATTGCCCATGAAACAGAAGGGTTCATGTATTACTATAGTATATTTGAACCCGAGGGCGCAAGGCTTCTTGCAGGGTAGGGGTTTCAATGCTGTGAAATTCTCATTCCTTCTTGTCTGATGAAAGGAAGGACACAGAGATTATTCTACTTGCTTCTATTCACCTTGATGGACTACAGCGAGGGACTATTAAAGCCAATTCTGCAGCAGAGTAACTGAGAACTGGCTCCGTGTTATTTGTCGCTAAGCTCTGGTTCTAGTAAGTGTTGGCTATGTATGCTAAGGAAATTTGGGTTTTAAGACCAAAGGAGGACCTTCCCATGTTTGGGTAAGAATGTATAGCACATGTCAGTAATGAAGAAGCCCATCCAGTCATCAATGCGTAGGACAGTATGGAACACAGTGCTTTGTGGTATTCAGGTATACAGTTGGCCCAGGTATTCTGGTTGGGATAGTTTATATTATAGGCAGGCACACAAACTCCAGCTAAGGGAGTGGGAGGACAGACTGTGAAGTTCCAGAACTGGGAACTCCATACAGCAAAGGGGAGACTCCTTGGACTACGGACACACCCAACAGGCAATTGGCACAGGAGACAGTTGCTTCCTGGGAAATCCAATAGTAGATTCAAGGTTGTCCCCAAAGTGCCGTAAGTGGAGATGACATTAAAGAAGTTGTCAGTCTGTCGTATCAGGTGTGAACAGGGGTCATGGTGTCACAGGGTGGGTTTGGATAGGGAGGAGCAAACCCTGCCTGTGCTCCTATCTGACAGAGTCATACATACCACGTGCATGACTTAGGTAGAAGTCTGCATACAAATCACAGCCTTCTGCATGGTAGACCTCTGTTGTGTAGATTGTTTGAGTCTACACAAAGAGAGTTTAATGAGCCATCTATTGCCATGGGGCAGGGGACATAGAAAACACAACAATGACAGGTATAGATAGAAGATGCTAGATACAAAGGTTAAACAATCAAGGCTAGATAAATTGAGCTCAAATCCAACAATCTCCAGCTCAGATTCAGATATGTGAATGTACTAACAGGCATTGACCCTTTAAAAAGTATTAAAAAATGAGATTATTGGGCACAAAAACAAGCCAAACCATTCTTACATTAATTCTAGAAAATGAAGCACTATCTACAGATGTCCTGTATCAGCAAAACCTATTTGCAAACCAAGCATATCAACAATATTCAATTTTCTTCTAGCACAAAGGCCAAAGAAGGTTAATTGCAGTTATTTATATGTTCAGAAAACGTCAGACAAATCTATTTATTTTTTCAAATGTAAATTGCTCTAGATCTTTACCAAGTCAAAAAAAATGAATGAAAATTAAAATTTGAGAGACAAAGAATATGGTAGATAGCTCTCTAGGACACTCTCAAGGAGGTCCTGAGATACCGCAAGAGAACCGTTGCTTGAACCTCTACCATGCTTGCCACAGGACGGGAATGCTGAGCGTAGACTTCAGGGATTGCTTTGACTTTAGCATTTTCCATGCAACTCAGAGAAAGCATTTGTCCTCTGGCATTGACATAACTCTGTAGCATGTAAAAGAAATGTCTCCAGAAGTTTCAGTTTAAGATTTGCTACTAAATTCAGTTACTTAAGTAAAATGCTTAGTATTAAATTTTTAAAAATTATTGTTATTGTCCCAACTTCATATATGAAACAAATAACATATTATAAATAGTAGAGATATATGTACCTTATTCCTCTTCTATCAAGCCCCTCCTTATTCCCAATAATCAAGTAGATCAATTAATTTTCTATTACATTTTAGATTTATTATCATTATTGTGTGTGTATGTGTGAGTGTGCATAGGTGTGTGCAGGTCAGTAGACAACTCGTGGGAATTGGTTCTTTTCTTCCACCACGTGGGTCCCAGGGACTGAACTCAGGCCACCAGGCTTAGGGGCTAGGGGCCTTACCCAGTGAACCAGCTGGTTGGCCCAGAGTACGCTCATTTTTGACCAGACCTCTGTGTTATTTTCAAAACTATTTTTCTTTATGTGGGACCCAGAAATAAAACTCAGGTTCTCACACTTTATGGATCACCTCCTCAGTTTAATTTATGTCTGTACTATTACCCAGCCACACTGAGGAGGGGCATTAGGTCTGTATTCTTCAATGCTTCTACAGTAGCATCACCACCGCTCAGGCTGACAGTGGTATCTGTTTCCTGCTCGGATATTCCTCCTCACTATCAGCATGAGCAAGGCTTGTCCTGTGTTCTGCTGTATCTAACAGGTCATCCAGAAGTCATTAGATTGGATGAATACATATTCTGTACAATGGGTTCATCCAGATCGAGTATCACTGCCTCCGGGAGGAAGAGGGGAATCTAGAAGCTAAAAAATTTTTTATGAAGCCCTAAAAGCTCCTAAAGTTACAAGATTTAAAAGGTCAAGACCCATCTTTAAAGTTATGAACTCAGCAATAAATAAATAAATAAATAAGCAGAAAACAAACCACCGTCACCATCAACAACAAAAACCTCTCGGGGAAACGAGAGACCATCTTCAGTGGAGCTGTCTGCAGATTGCAGGATGGGCAGGCAGCTCAGGGAGGGCAGCTTCTCGGGGTCACCCATGCTGTGCTGGGCCTTCCCGTTATGTCTTTAGCCACGCATGGTTTGTGAGCAATCTCTCACCCATGCTCCTGTAAGTGACCCCCATAAACTCGCTGGCTCATGCGGTGAGACGTGAGTGTACTTGGCTCTGTGGCCTGTCATGGGGCCCTATCTGGGGTGAGTGGATGCCCTGCTCACATCCCAGGAAAAGCCACGCAGCAGAATGTATTAAGCCTACCAGTGTGCTCATCTTGAATGCTGGTGGGCTTCCTGCTTTACTCTAGGGGTTGTGTCTTGGCTTCTAAAGACTAAGGAGAATGATAAAAATAGCCAGATACGATTCTTTCCCAGCTGCAACGAGTGAATAAATTCCATATCCTTAGGACTTAAGGAGAGCTAGACTTGAGTAAAAATTAGGTTAAAAGTCAGATCCAGGACCCTGCCAAGGGCCCCTTAAGATGTTTGACCCTGAGAAAGACAGAAGCAAAGTAGAAGTAGCAGGCTAGTATTGGGCCTCTCCTCTCTGCCTCAGAAGCAAGATGGCCCCTGAACCAGCTCCGTCATCAGTGCTGCTGGTGCAGGGGAGCAGCTGGCAAGGGGCACTGGCTGAAAGGCTTTGGAATCATCTCCGGGGCTCTGCAATACCCGGAAGGATGAGATGGAACGGGTTGTAAAGCTGCAGAAGGGATTGATTACAAAGCTTCTGTGTTTTTAGGTAATAAGGGCAGACCAGGGCAGCTCTGGCTTCCAAAACTGTTTCCTTGCCCAGCGACACCTAGCTCAGTGCAGCCCATCTTCAGAAGGTCAATCACACGGACATCAATGAGAGTTTAAATAACCTAAGCTCCTTTGCGCGTCTGACTTGCCCACCTAGGATTACAGCTCCTACTGCCCTCCTGATGGACTCTGCTCCAGCCTCCTTAGCCTCCTGGCTGGTCCTCAACCTTGTCAAGTATGATTCTGCCCCAGGGCCTTTGCATTTCTTGTTATGATTGGCAAGGTCAGTTCCCCTCTATCCCCTTGGCTTGCGGCCTCACTTTCTTTAGGTCCTGGCTCAAAGGAAGGGAAACTTTCTGACCATCCTACCTAAAGCAGCTCCTTCCTTGATTCGAATACTTGCTTTATTTCTCATTCTCTATACATTATACATTGTTATCTATGCCTTTGTTCCCCTCCCTCTCTTGTAGTAGGACCTGAAGCCCACGAAGGCAGGTATTTTGCCTGACCCGGAAGCTGCTTGCGACTTGTCTACTGAATGGGTTATTGCATAAATAAGCATCTCCTGGGCACCAACTTCTGAACTTGGTAATACTGCAGAGTTCTTGTGTACTTGGTAACACTGCAGAGGTTCCAGCCCTCAGGGTGTCTGCTCTAGAAGCCTTATGGCCAGGAGCACGTAGCGTTCTAAGATGATGAAGTTTGTGCTTTGACATCAGTCACAGCTGAGAGGGTGGCCTGAGCCTGTGGGAAGGGAGGGTTTACCACAGGGTATGGGCAGAGGGTATGAAATATGAGAAGATTTTAGAGGGATTCTGTGGAGGGGGAAAGAAGTTGGAATATATTGAACCTAAGTTAGAAAATACATGATCAGAGACCCATTTGGAGCAGTCTCAGTACTGATTGGTTCCCTGTTTATTAACAGTTTCCTTAATAAATGGGGGGAGGGGAATCTGCGGCTGTCTGTTCTTGTGTTTAAAGCCTTCAGAGTTTGAACTACTCAGGGGGTTTCGTGCAGCCACTCAGTATTGACTTAAAAACTGCTTCAATGGCAAGAAGTCTGACAGTCATTAATTAAACCTGCCTGATTGTTAGAGCAGCATTTGCAGTTGGTGACAGAGGCATAAGTGGCCACCAATATAGGATGCAGAGAACTAGAACACAAGGCAAACTACTGAGCGCAGTGTCACCTGTTCCTGTCAAGTGCTCAGGGCTTCCGGGACAGAGGCAGTTCCTCAGAGAAGGGCTTTGGAGGCTTATGAAAGGGTAGCATTCCCAAGCTTGTTCTCCATTTCACCACGTACAAGCATCTTGTCTGTTACACACACACACACACACACACACACACACACACACACCACATATCCATCCACACCATGGACATGCGGGTGGGGTTTCTGTGTCAGGGGTTCAGGGGTGAGTAGAGAAGAGCACACAGAAGACGGTAGGGCTCCCTCCAGCCTTGTGGTTTGAACTTGGCAGTGAGAAGAGGGAAGCCTGAGAAAATTGCTACCTGCTTTTGCTAGCCTCTTCGCCAAAATTCCTGGGCGTGCCAGAGCCTGACTGGCTGAACCCTGACTGAATTTCTCAATCTTTTAAGACCGAGAGGAAGCCTGCCTGGGCAAAGTTTAGTACACACAGGAAAAACATGCGTCAGAGCACAAAACCTGAAATCCACAATTACAAAGAAGCGCACACAGCCACCTCATAAATGGAAGTTTCAGCCAGGCGCATGCACAATGACCTTCGTATAAAAACAATGCCAACGCTTGCTTTCTGGTGTTCCAGAGATGTCTTTTCTTCTAGAACAACCAGGGAAGATGAGTGGGGAGCCCTTATTGGAAATTCTAGTTTCAATTTAGGAAGCTCTCACAGTTTTGGCTAGGAGGATGTGTGCGTGCGTATGTGCATGCGTGCGTGCGTGCGTGCGTGCGTCTAAGAAAACACAAAAACAGCCTCAGCTGATTTTGCCAGGGGCTTTGCTGGAAGCCTGGAGGGAGGTTGCTTGTAGAAAAGCTAAGGAGGCCCAACGTGCTCATTCTATGAGATCCTTTATGGGATTGTGGGAAGAAAGCTTGCAGGCCTGGAAGTTACCGTTCCCACAAGGCACTGCTTCTTGAAAAAGGAAGTAGGAGGAGCCTAGCCTAGCTGGGCACGGCTCTTTTTGGGGAAAGGGCTGGGTTTCTTGGCCAGTTTTTCGCTCACATTGGCCATCTGAGGCCCTGTAAATTATCTTTCAATTGCTCTCCTCCAAACAGCACCCCTCTTGTTATATCCACTCTCTCTAAATAGATGTTTTAGTCATGCCATGGTGGGTAGTTTTCAAAGAACAACGATTCGCAAATTGGAAACAATCCCAATGACCAGCGACTGGGGAAACATTAGGCAAATTACAGGACATTCAGAAGATGGACTATTTCACAGCCATTAAAAATGATGTGCATGAATGTTCTGCAGTACCCAGAAATGCTTATGGGACACTATTAAGTGAAATAAAAGGAATATAAAGTTATATACAGTACACATATTTTAAAACTCGCACTATTTCTGTTAAAGAACAACAAGAAACAAACAAAACCCATGAGAAGATGCCCTAAGTACTAATTTTTGGTTATATCTGGTACTGTAGTCATAGATAATTTTAGTTTTCCCTTTTAGGCTTTTCTGCATTTCCCAATAGTTAAAAAAAGGAGCTTATATACCTTTTCAGGAAAAAAATAACTGTAAAAATTTGAATTTATCTTCTTTTACATTGCAGCTGTAAAACAACACAGCATACGAGGAGAGCAAAATGGAAGGAAGGTTTGATGATTAAAACAATAAAAATCAAGAAACCGAGCCGGGTGGTGGTGGCACACGCCTTTAATCCCAGCACTTGGGAGGCAGAGGCTGGTGGATCTCTGTGAGTTCGAGGCCAGCCTGGTCTACAAGAGGTAGTTCAAGGACAGGCCCGAAAGCTACAGAGAAACTGGACAAGCGTAGAGGCTCTGCCACGGAGCCAGCCTATGAAGGACGCAACACTCAGGAGTACATCTGGTGGGCAGAGGAGCGGATGTGCTGTACCGGCTAGTCACAGCTGTGCCTGGCAGTGATCACCACGCCGAAGCGTGGGCATCTGGGGACTGTGGATGCAGCTAGCGTTGCAGCATGTATGAGGCTGTGGTTTGGTTCTGGGTGTTATCTCAGCACCTTGGAGATGAAGGCAAAAGGAACGGGAGTTCAAGGCTATTCTCTGCTCTTATCCTTAGTGTGAGGCTATCATGGGCTGCATGAGACCATATTTCAAAACACTGGGGGTGGGGGAAAGGAGAGTAGAAATTTGGCGTCGGGGGCAGGATGGTTCTAGGGTGCTAGGGTCTGAGAATATGTTCTGTAGGCCTCATTGCTCCAAGGCACCCAGTCTCCCTGCTGGACCCCACCATGCTGTGCTGGTTACCAATTCCCACTGCGTAGTATCTGACCTAACTTGCACTTATGCCCGTTTTGAATTTTTGGCTTTTTTTTTTTCTGTGTGTTCCAGGATCCAAACACAGGGCACACAAAAAGCTGTCAGTTCCAAGCAAATTAAACCTCTTGCTTTTGGGCCACAGAGGAGAGGGGGGCCAGCTGGCAGCAGCAGGCCCTGGGGATGCAGAGAATTGCACTCTGTAGACCATGAACTTGTCACCCCTCTCTGGGCCTCTTGCAGGAAGCTGCATCCTGAATAGTTCTTTGCTCTACCTTGGTGTTATGTCCCACGTTGGCCTAACTCTCTTACCTACTCAGTACCAAGAAGAATGAGTGATGGACAGCCCTCAGGCCTGCCTACAAGGAGTTCAGTGCAGTGGCAGTAGACACAGGCATGTGTGTGTGTGTGTGTGTGTGTGTGTGCGCGTGTGAATCTGCAATGTCAGAGCTACAGGGGGTGTGCCAGGAGGGCACAAAGAACTATGGGGTCACTGAGTGTGGGCACTCAGTTTCCCACCGGTCACTAACGGGACTCTGTGACCTTGGGCAAGGCCTCGAATCTTTCACTCTCTGCTTTGTTAGTAAAATATGAAGACGGGCCCTATCTGAGAGCATGACCCTGAAGTTCAAGCGGGGGAATTCTGACAAAGGCCCTGGCACAGGCTAGCGCTCCACAGCTGTACTAGCTCTCCAGCGAAGGCTCCAAGGAGAGCAGAGGCTTTCTCAGGCCTCAGAGGCAACTTAGCACCAAGCCTTCGGGAGAGGAGGAGGTGCGGGAACACCTCCAGGGCTGTGCAGGCTCTGTATCCTGCTCTTGCTCCCTCCCCAGCACTGGGGACATCCTATCTTCATCACTAGTCCCCCGTAAGAGATCCAAAGATGGAAGCCATGTGGGCAGGCAGTAATTTTCCCTATACTTGAATCTTGTGGATGGCATTCTAAACATTGAACTCCCAGCAAGGCCAAGCAGCAGTCTACCAATGTGGCTTCAGTACAGACAGGGCCTCCTAGGCCCAATGCAAAGCCAGACTAGGCTCGGCTCACACAGCTGTCGGGAAGATTCACTGATGCGCTGCCCACAGAAGGGAGCTGCATAGTGGGAATTTCTGGAGAAATGGCATGGATAAGCTAACATGGCTGTTTTAGGAAGTGCTGCTCTAAACCAGGCCTGGAGGCATAGACTGTACATCCAGCCAATCAGGAGGCTGAGGCAGAAGGAGCACAAGTTCAAGGCTAGCCTTGGGCAACAGAACAAGACACCGTCTCAAAATTTCTCAAAGTCAAAATTATAAAGAGGGTTTGGGGTGTAGCTCAGTATCAAAGCATTTGCCTAGTATGTGTGAGAACTCAGTTTCAATCTCTGGGTACAGGATTGCCTCTTTCCCACAAATGGAGCTTTATATAATTGAAAGCAATCTACAGATTTAACCCAATACTCATTAAAATTCAAATGGTACTCTGTACAGAAGTAGAAAAATAATTTAACTCATGTGAATGCTGATTAACTAAGCAGTCTTGATCAAAGAGAGCAATGCTATAGGAATCACAACATATCTTCAGATTATACTATAGAGCCACAGTAACAAAAACAGCAAGGTATGGCATAAAACATACCAGACAAAGGGACAGAGTGAGAGTCTATGTTAGGTTCACCTGTGGAGGATTGCCTTAGCTGAGTTAATTGATGCTGAAATACCCAGCCCATTGTGGGTGGCACCATTCCTTAGGTAGGGGGTCGGGAACTGTATAGATAAGAACAGAGAAATCGAGTAGAGCGCAGGCAAGCAAGCAAGCGAGCATGTGTACATTCGTTTCTCTCTGTTCTTGAGTGTAGATGGGATGTAACCAGTTATTCTGAGTTCTTGCTGCCTTGATATCCCTTGTGATGCAGGGCTGTGACCTGGAATCATGAACGAACATAAACTCTTTCCTGATTTGTTTTCTTGTTGAGGTATTTTGTCGCAGCCACAACCACAAAACTAGAACCCTCATTCGCTGGGGGAAAGACAGCCTCTTCAACAAAATCAAACACACACACACACACACACACACACACACACACACACACACACCCCGTCATCATCATTCAATCAATAAGTGGGCAGGTGAGCTGAACAGAAAGTTTTCAAAAGAAACACAAATAGATGTGAGTGTATGAAAAGTGTTCCATAGCCATAGCCAACAAGGATGTGTAAATCGAGACAACAGTGGGAGCCCATCTCACTGCAGACAGAATGACTGATGTAGAGAAAACAAGCAGCAAATACCTGTTCAGGATGTGGGCAAGCGAAACTGGCATTCGCTTTTGACAGGTGTGTAAGCTGGAATATCAGTGATGGAAATCAGCACGGGGTTTCCTGAAAACTTGAAATCGGAGTGCTGAATAACTCAGCCAAACCACAAACCCAAAGGGCTCTAAGTCAGCACCCACCAAGCTGTCTCAAATCCGTGCGCACTGCTGCACTGTTTGCAATAGCCCGGAGAGGCAAATGGATGGAGAAAATGTGGTGTTTATACACAGCAGACTTTTGTTCAGCCATAAAGAAGAATGAGATTGTGAATTATTTGCAGGAAAGCAGACAGAAGTGCAGGTCAGCAGGTTAACAAAATAAGCCAGACTCGAAGACTAATATCATGCTTTCTTGTATATGGGGAAACTAGGCTAAAATGATATATGTATATAAGGCATAAATATAGAAGAGGTCTATTTGGGAAGTGGGACCACAGGGAGGGAGAACAACAGAGGGTAATATATGAATATATGATCCACATATATGAAAATGTTATAATAAAACCCATCATTATATATGCTAGCTTAAAAACATTAAAATAAGCTTGGCGGTAAGATGATCCAAGTGGGAACATGGTGTGCATTCCAGCAGGTAGCTGGCCCTGGGTCTGTGGTAATTCCTTTCATGGTGTTGGGGGGGAAGAAAGAGATCCCTGGCTGCTGTCCTAAAACGCTGCTTGCATTGAGTCTCACAGCAAGGTTTATGATGATGGCGATATTCTAGGTCCCTGCTGTCTGGTCCTGTCACTTCACAAGACCTGGCAGTTCTCCATGAGGTCTCACCAGCGCCGGGCATCTGAAAGAAGGCTAGGCTCATGGTGGCAGGGAACTGACTCTTTAATTTGGGTTGATTCTTTTTCATTTAAATTTAAGCACCCCATGGGGAGGGATCACTGTACCAGGCTGGGCTCTAATTTATGATTCTTTGTGTTTATTAACAGAAGGTCTCCTGGGTTGGAGTTGATAAAGCACTGGCTTTTGCGAGCATGAGGCCTTGAGCTTGATCTCTAGAACCCATTTAAAAACAAAACAAAACAAAAACGCCCAGACATGTTGCTGTGTGCTTGTAACTCAGTTCCGGGGAAGCAGAGGCAGGAGGATCCACCGGCTCACCAGTCAGCAAGCCTGGACTACTTGGTGAAAGACCCTATCCCAAAACAGACAGAGGACCAAAATGAATGAACAGACTGATAAGGTAGACAGCACATGAGCAATGGTGACTGAAGAATGACAACTGCCATTGACCTCTGGCTTCTGTACACATTCACACCCACATGCAGACACACACACACACACACACGCATGCACGCACACACACACACACATGCACACACTCACACACAGACACATGCACACACAGACACACACATACATGCAGACACACACATACACACACGCATGCATGCACACACACATGCATGCACACTCACACACACATACAGACATACGCATACACATGCAGACACACACACACACACACAATAAATAAGAGTATTCTCCCCCTTCTTACAAAGCAAAGAGAAGCTGGTGTCAGACCCCCATGAGTCTGCTGTAATGTCCAGGGGACAGGTCCATAAGAGGACTGGCTTCTGAGGGGAACAAATGTACCTGCTGGCAGTCAGGCTACACCTGCATGCTGGGGGAAGGTGCTGTCCTTCATCCTGAGCCTACCCCTCAGCTTGTCACCTATGGGCACAAGCTGTCCCTCTTCCTACGTAAATTCCCTAAGTAACCCAGCCAAAGCTGTTTAACAAGTCCCGAGGCTGCAGGTGTCAACAGCTCAGATGCCAGTAAAATCCCGTTTGCCTGAATGCTGTCCCCAGGGATGGCCCCTGTCAAATATTGCCTCGCTCCTCCTTTGCACGGCTCTGCATTAATTTGCCAGCCTTGAGCTGTGTAGAGCTACCTTGGGGAAGCTGCGGGTGATCATTAAACTGGGAGCTGTTCTTTGGTGGTGGCTCCAGAGCCATGCATGCTGCAGGCTGGCCACGTCAGGACAATCCCACATTCCATTTGTTTAGGTAAACTGCAGAGGACTTCTGGGGTAAGGAGGTTGCAGCTAGTCCCCACCAGGACGGTTATTAGGCACCAAAGATCAACTGAGTCCCCACCACTGGGAGATTCAGTCACTACAAAAGCTTATTTCTTGTCTGTATGCAGCTTTACAAAATGGAGGTTTTGGAATAAACTTTGAACAAAACAAAACAAAGCAAAAATGTTAGTACCTTGTAACAGTGCTGTCCAGGCCTCAGCAGCTTCACCTGGGAGCTATTTAGAAAAAAAAAATGTGTAGGCTCCACCTTTGGGCCTAATGAAGTTTATCAAAATCCCATTGTTAGCCTGTTCCAAGCCCACGTGATAGACACCACAACAGCAATGATGGCAGCCATCATTTCTAGTGCAGAGACCTTTAAAGCATTCCGTATACTAACTCACAAAGCCTCATGAACACCCTGAAATCGTCTCTATGGTAGTTCAGGGCACTGAAGCTCAGAGCGGTTAAGTAACTTGTCCAAGATCACTCAGCTAACGAGTGTGAAAGTCAGGATCTCAATCTAAGTACTCTACCTTCAGAATTAAAGAAGAATGCCTACAGCATGTTTCTCTTGTTGAGCAGGCATGCCCATGGAGCAAAACCTCGCCGTATCTTGTAAACACAGTAGTTATTCTTCATCAGTTTCTTTTTAAAGTGCTGAGATATGATGGATGGGCTATGTTGTTGGTTAGACTCTGGATAAGGATGGTTTTCTTACTGCCAGTTTGATTTGTTTTGTCTGTAGACACAAAGGTGAGGGTTATACAACACTCTGTCCTTGTCTGGCACAGAAAAGAGGCTGGGCAAATAACATTATCTCACGCCAACCTCCCCTCCACCTCAGTGGTCCTTTCTGATCTTCACTGATGATAGTGGGTCTCTCCACCTTCCTTCCAGCCTAGGCTGATGCTGTGTCCCCAGAACCTCTCCAGGCCAGGACCTGCTGCCTCTGCCTCTCTGTCTTGACACATTCTGTACCCAGGACTTCACCGTGTACATGTGACCATGGGTCCTGAGCCTCCCTTGTTCCATCTGTCAGGTGGGAGGAGGAGGTGACATAGCTCCTGCCTCAGAGTGATCATGTGAGGACTGGGGATGCACCCAAGGAGTTTAGGAAAGATCCTGCCATGAAGTGTTCTCTGAAATCACTAGGCACTTAAGGAGGCCAGTATAATAAATTTTGGGGTGTAGAATAGCACTTGCGTGTGCCAATGACTACATGAGGCACGTATGTGAGTTCTGCAGTCACCCAAATGGCTGGGGAAGTAGGAGTCATTTCTGGCTGACAGTTGAGGAAACAGGCCCGGAAGGTACTAGCATGTGAGCGGTAGAGCCGGTGTGAAGCTGGGGGCTGCCAGAGTGGACATGGACTATGTGGTGCCCCAAGGCAGTACCTAGGAGTCTCAGGTATTAAGGTGTGGCCCCGCTTGGTCCTGCAATCATCTGCCTGGTGATTAGGCTATGCTATGCTGTGCTGTGCTATGATGTGCTGTGCTGTGCTAGGCTAGGCTAGACTAGGCTGTGCACTAAGCTAGGTCCTGGGTACGTAGCACAGTCAGGTGGGAGAGAAGGTTTGGTGGAAGAGGTTATGCCCAAGATTAACTTTGAAAGATGAACTAAGGATGGCCCCTAGCTGGTGGACGGGAGAGTGTGTCCCCAGGGGAGGGTAAGCATGGGGAAAGGAACTGAGGCTCCACCGTCTCTGCAAATAATGCTGGTGGATCTAAGTCAGTCCTCTGTAGTGATACTTCATTTGTATTTTAATAAATAAAGCTTGCCTGAAGTTTAGAGAGTAAAACAGCCACACTGGTCAGCCTTACAGACCAGGCAGTGGTGACACACACCATTAATTCCAGTAGCCACACTAGTTTGCCATAGGAATGGGCGGTGCATGCCTTTAATCCTAGTCATGCAAGCCTCTAATCCTTTCCCTAGAGAGGACTATAAGATGGGAGAAGTCATTTCTCAGACACAGACTTATTCTGAGATCCCTGGGGGCAGGATCGTCATTTTGGACTGAGGTAGACCAGGTGGCTGGCTGTTTTACTTTTCTGATCTTCAGGTTGAACCCCCATTTCTCTCTCTGGGTTTTTATTAATTGTACTACAGCCCTCTAGTCCTACTGGGCCTTCATTGTCCTCAATATGAATAAAGCAAGTGAGTTCCACTTACTCCAGAACACCATTTGACTTTAAATCCCATGTTCAGAGGCAGAGCAGTTCATTGAAAACCCATGCCTCAGGGGTTCATCAACCAACAGGACCAATTCAAGGACAGGTTCTACTCAGTCCCTCCCTCGCTGTGACATGAAGCAACCTAAACACCTTTGTCTGTAGTTACAGTCCTTGCTTGCCATTGGCCATGCGGAATTTATTCCTTATAGCTTTTTGATACTCATCATATTCTACTTATAATATGTTCATCTTATGACATGCAAACACCCATGAAGATCCCAGAAGACTCTCAGGGTTTAAGAAGAGGTTTTCCAATGTTATCATGAAAATCCATCATCTGTTAATAGAAAGACAGCCTGGTGAATATGAACACACACAGCAGTTGACTCTAGAGGGTCAAGTTCTCCATTCGGCTACATCCCCTGGGCAAGCTAATTAACTCCTGTCAGGTCTGGAGAAAAAGCCTCTTGGACATGTATGCCTTACCTTCAGAAGAATACAATGGTATTCAAAAATTCAGTCTGAATTTTGTTTACGTGACAGTCACAGTTCACATTAAGGTCAACATTTTTGTATTTTCTACAAAGGGCCGAACACTACTTTCAGTTTTATGAACGCTCAGATATCTGTCACTAGGAACTGACTCTATCACAGCCCAAAAGCTGCGGTATAAAGAATGTGCAAGTGAATGAGTGTGGCTGTGTCCCCATAAAACTTTATTTTCAGAACTAGGCAATGGACCAGATTTGGCCCATGGAGTAGCATCTGCTAATGCATGCACCATGTTGACTTGCTAGCTCACTCATGAACTTTAAAACTTACAGTCTGACGTTTACTGGGATTAACATAATTTTCCCCCTGTCCAGTTAAAGAAAGTTGCAGCCATATACAATTTACAGTCATGTCACATTATAAATTTTGCCTCTAACATCGATTGCTTAAAATTTAGCATGCATGTTTTCTTCACTGAATGGTGGTTGAGATCAGGGCCAGTTTCCAAAAGCTCATTGTAATGGTTATGTTTAGCTGTTAATTTGATAGGATTTATAGTCACCATGGAGACAAATCTCTGGGCACGTCTGTGAGGGATTATCTAGATTAGGTTAACTGAGGTGGGAAAGCCCACCCTAACTGTGGGTAGCACTGTTTCCTGGACTGGGGTTCTAGACTGAATAAAAAAGATAAAGAAAATGTGCTGTGGGATAATCTCCTGTACCCTGTAAAGAGTTATCACTCATATTAGTTTCTGTGTGATTATTTCAGGTCTAAGTGGCAGGGAACCAACAAGCGACCCTTCCCCCAACATTCTCTCTCTTGAGCAATGGTGACAGAAATCTTCTAGGCATATCTCATGGCTAGTAGCAGTGTTTGAAGTCAGGAGTCTGTGTCACCTCCACTGTTGCAGGTCTGGGTGTCACTTGGATACTGCTCTAGGCTGTGAGCCCAGAGGTCTGGCTCTCCAGCTTCAGTGTCCATGAGAAGCCATTGGCGGCTCAACTAGACATTCAGTCTCACAGTTTATCCTAGACCTCATTTGGCTTAGCAGGCCAGTGCCCCAGACTCCATTTAATAGGAATCTAGGGAGCCTTTTGCTCTGACACCTGGAGGAACTGTCCAGAGGACACTCAGGTACAGGGACAAACTCTACCTGAATAGTTGTGGGAATTTCTCTGGTTTACAAATCTCTTATCTCCTGGAAGAATCTTATAGATTAGCCACCAAGGTCCTTTCAAAAGATGGTCAGAGAACCGAGGAAATCCTAAAGCTTCCGGTCCTAGTCAAACATTTCTAGTACCATCAGGCTAGATGTAATTTATCAACATATGGTCATTCTGAGAGAGCCAGAGAATTAATCCCAGGTCAACTTCTCACTCTGAAGAGGGCAACCTCTCAAAGGTTTCCTTTTGTTTTAAGCAACCTACCCTGGGCTCAATTTAGGCAAGTAACCATCCTGTGGAATATTTTGCACAAGCTTAGGAAAGCCCCTGCGAGTCTGTTGAAGTAGGAGTCTTGCTCACCCCATATGTGAAAGCACATTAAGAAGTGATGGTAGAGATGAACCTTTTGGTAAAGAGAGAATCTAGGAAACTATTAACTGGATGATAGTGATCTCTAAGGTTCTGTTATGTGTGTTTTATGAACTCTGTTTCTTCAGGTGTAAACTCTTCCGAATGGTAGGGCTGTTTTGTTACACACCATTAGCTTTTCTCCAACACTTGACAATTGATGATTGAGTGACAATCATGGCTGTGGCAGAAATTCCCTCCAGAAGGCATTCTGCTACATTTGTTTGTAAGTTCTGCTTGCTGAAGAGGAGAGAGATATTGCTACCTGAATGAATTCCTTTTCTTTTTCCCCCCAGAAAGACTGGGGCCAGCAGACTTGTCTGGCCTACCTTCCCAGTCAAACCATTCATTGTTCCTTCCCACAGCACCAGCTAATTAAGGCCACAAAGCATTCCTATTTGTCTTCTTCTTCTTTTTTCACATCGTGGTAACAAATGAGTGAATTCATCCATGGCCAAAGACATCGAAGAAGAATCACTGATATTTCTAGCAAAGATAATGACTCGGGGGACTTGTCCTCAACATAAGATGATTCTGTTTTCAGAAGCAGCTCACCCTCACCTCACTAATAAAGTGCTGGAATATAAAGCTATTGTTTGGAAAATAAACAGCTTAATTGTAAATCTCACAAAATCCATCTGAACTTTAACAAGGGGACGTACCTGCCATGCTTGACAGCCTCTAATAGATCTAGAAACAGTAGCCAAAGTCCTGAGAGGACACAGCCTACAGTGACTTCATGTACAGGCGGAGTTTCTTCAGATCACCACAGACAACAGCAGAACCATTCAGAACAAACCAGCAACTGGAGGACTGTGTCTGACACAGAAAATAGCATCTGTGGTCTATTTTCAAAGCTGACCGAAAGAATCTCTCCTGTGAAGTCCCTGCTTGAGGGTTTCAGATACTAAACTCAGAAGCATTAAGGGACAGCAAGAGAACTTTTCTTGCAGATAGAGCCACTCCCAAGCTTCTGTGAGGACAGTGGTATGAACACTTTAGAGGAAAGAATGTAAGATCATAGCTTTCTATTTTGGTAGCCGCAGGATGGAAGGTCGTTCTTATGCCAGGCTTGCCCTTGGTATCTCAGTTCTGACATCTAACTCACTGCTTGTACCTGTCCTATGAGCAATGTCTTTTCTCATGTTACAGATGACAAAAGGAGATTCGAAGAGGCAAAATCACTTGTTCAAGTTCTCAGAACTGCAGAGCTGGGCTGTGATTCCTGGCTGCTACCCACCTGACTCACCAAGTGGTAGAATCTCCAGAAGATGAAAGTGATTAGGACTTTTAAAAAATGTTAACATCGGGCTGGAGAGATGGCTCAGTGGTTAAGAGCACTGGCTGCTCTTCCAAAGGTCCTGAGTTCAATTCCCAGCAACCACATGGTGGCTCACAACCATCTGTAATGAGATCTGGTACCCTCCTCTAGCGTGTGGGCATACATGGAGGCAGAATGTTGTATACATAATAAATAAATAAATCTTTTTTTTTTTTTTTTTGGTTTTTCGAGACAGGGTTTCTCTGCAGCTTTAGAGCCTGTCCTGGAACTAGCTCTTGTAGACCAGGCTGGCCTCGAACTCACAGAGATCTGCCTGCCTCTGCCTCCCGAGTGCTGGGATTAAAGGCGTGCGCCACCACCGCCTGGCTGTAAATAAATCTTTAAAAAATGTTAACATCTACTTTGGTTTTTGAAAATTCGACCAAGAAGGAACGGAAAGAATGAGATAAATGGCTTCAAGAAAATTTGGGACATGTTGATCGTATCTTTTTCAAGTGTGTCCTGGAAATTCAGCATTCCTTAGTGGGTCTCTTTAGACTTCCAGCTGCTCCAACCACACTGAATCTAGAAATAGATTCAAGAAGGGCAAATGGCCGCTGATAAACACAGTAGATAATAGAACCACACGATTGTATGGGCAGGGTTATGCAACAGCATATTATCAGGTCTTAGAAGTTTAGATCTGGTACAGTGAGGGGGTGGAGCTGGCCACAGGTTATGAAGCCTCATTTGCATGAAGACCATTGAGAAATCAGCTTCAGTCATCTTGGTGAGAGGGGAGGAAGTCCTGAAGCACAGCCAATGCAGCCCGGGCAGAAGGGAACAGAGAAATGAGATGTCACAGATGTAGCATAAGACATGTGCTGTCCTCTGGGTCTAACGTGAGTGCTGCTCCATTGAACTGTCAGTATCTGTGATTACCCTAAGGAGACCTGGAGAAGATTGGGCCATTAACTTTCTAACATGAGCAGAGGATGGCCTCACAAGGCCCTGCTTCTTCCAAGATTAAGAAGATTAAGAGCCAGTTAATAGGGTTGTTTGGAGGAGGGGACCATGAGGGCTACACACCTCCGTGTGTGTGTGTGTGTGTGTGTGTGTTTGATTAAACTCACTCTTACACTAAACTAGTCATGTGTGAAATCTTTTCCTGGTCTATTGTTTGGTGTTGTATCTACATGTGTGACTAAATGGTTGTTCATCTGTCCAGGAAAAGTCACACCTCAACATGCTGGCCAGTAGAATTCAAGAGCAGGTACAAGAATCTTCCTTTTCTAAGGCCAATGGGCGTGCCTTCCTTAAAGAGTAGAAGCAGGAAGAGCAGAGGATTTGGGGATATGATGACTTCAACTCTAAGGTGATGTCAGTACTTTCCCTAGGGACATGTTCAGTGGGCAGCTGGAACCGGATCAGTCCACGCTTTCATGCTATAAGTCCGTGTTGACTTCTCACTGTGCACCTAGCACTTATCTTGGCTTTGGCTGTGGAGTGATGGACCCACCACATGTTTAATTCACCATTGTGAAGCTCACAGGCATTGCCCAAGCACGGGAATCTGTATGGGATCCCAGGTTACTGCGCTGGGCAGGAAAGAACAAGGGGTTACAAGAAGAATTAGCTTGAGAGTGTGAGACTAGACAGTGGGAACCTGAAGGGGAAAGCAGGGTGGGATGAGGAGATTCTGGAGCTAGCGGAGTCAATGTTTGGCCAGGGAGGGAGACACATCAACTACAGAGAGGCAAAAGCCACAGGTGCTGTACGAGGGTAAAAAAGGAATCTCAACACTGTCTAGGCACTGAAAAACTTGGTACCACTGAACTGAGCCTCCGAGGACCTATAGTCAAAGACTGTGAGGTATTGGAATGTCTGGCTAAGAGATTTTGCTCTGAGACCACGGACATTTCTGTACCTCCCTGTGTGGAACTTGCCTGCACATGAGAATTGCCTAGGGGGTCCACTGATTTGGTCTGGAAAGTGAGAAACCTAGGTGACTCCTGATCCATCAGGTCAGGTGTTCAGATGACTGTATCCTGATAACTAAAACTTGAGAAGATTCCTATTGCCTAGCCAATTTTCATCCTCTTGTTTGAACAGAACTCTGAGAGGTTGGAAGGGTCTTAAGGGAGCCCACAGAGGCCCAAGATACTGTGGTAGAAACAGCATCCACTGAGGTTTTAAGAACCACTTCAAGTGACGTAAAGAAAGCCCGAGACGGAAATCATTCAGCTATGAGTAATTGACAGCCACAGTGACAACAGCCAAAGGGGGTACTAATTGGACCCTGGTGTTTTCTAGGCACTGTTCGACTCACTTAAGTTTCCAACATCCCTGTGAAGAATTTACTTTTTGCATCCCATTTTACAGATGAAGAAACCAAGGAACACATGAAGGCATTTCCCCAAGGCCTCAGTTTTTAGTCAGAAGTGCCTTGAGTTTGAGCCCAGGCAGTATATTTTAGAGCCGGTTTTGCTAAATGCGCCTCTGTATGAATGGGAGTCATTTCCATAGCTTTCACTGCACTTAGGTCAAGGACTGTGTTAAGGTAGCGCCTGATTCATGAGCCTCGAGAAAAGACAGAGGAGAAGGGAGCGAGGGAGGGGACACGCCAGGTAGATTCCCCCAGAGGGAATCCTGGGATTTAAAGGTATGAGGAATCTTGAGAAACTGTGTAATTCAGCTCCCCGGCATGCAGAAGGGAGGCTGAGGCCAGCAGAAATGGAGGGACACAGCCCAGAGCCCCTCACACATTTTTCTTCCCATAGGATTCCAGGCTACAGAGACAACCGAGAGACTTCTCCCAGGATAGCCCAGTATCCACTCCAGACCCGAGAGACCCTCTTCTGGCTGAGCAACTGCTCTGGTCCAACTGGGGCCCCAAGAGAGCCATGAAGAAAGATGGAGACATCTAAGGAGGTGGCACCTCCAAAGCGTATTTTCAAAGACTGCACCCCAGACTGCACCCCTGTTCCTGCCCGTCTGAGATATTCATGTACACTACTGTGACCCAGGCTACTTTTATCCTGTACAAGACCAGGCACATATAAAGCTGTTTCAAAACCCTGCCAGGCTTTACGATGTCTTCCTGGGGCATGAAGTTCCCCTCTGGTGTTTTATGGGACAGGAGCAACAATTTCCTCTCATCCTCCCTCCATCACTTCCAAACCTCTCTTCATCTTAGAGGGCAATGCCAATCCATCACAAGGCTGTGGTGAGCCAAGAACTGTCTGTAACCTTGGAAACCAGGCAAGGCATACCTTTCCACCTGGAGGTTGACCTTGGACGGTTCCACGTTGGGGTTTTCCCATTCCATTTGCGGGCAGTGCATGAAGTAGCAAAGTGTGTACAGGGCCTCCGGCTCCCAGTAGAGCGCCCCCTGCTTGTGGTGCAGGGGCGTGCCATTGCCGTGGTGCTTCGCATTGAGGGGCTGCAGGTGGTGCATCGCCCGGGACACCAGGTCACCTGTGGACAGAAGCAAGATTTCAGAACCTCGCGGCACAGACACCAACCGGAAGATCTTAGCAGAGACTCTGGACCCTGGTTTCCTCAGCCGCTACAAAACGCGACAGTTCCACGTCAAGCAGAAAGGGAAAACATTTGCTGGTCATGTGACGGTCAGGGACTTTGTCTGAAGCACAGGCGTCAGTGGAATCGCTTGCAGTCCCGCTCTTCTGGGACTCCAATTGCTTTCGCTCCCCTCTCACGCAGCCCAGAATGGCCTCAGAGTCACTATGTAGCTGAGGATAACTTGAACTTCTGATCCTGCCTCCATCTCCTGAGTGCTGGGATTACAGGCATGAGCTACCACACCCAGACTATGTGGTGTCCAGGAGCAAGCCCAGGGCTTCTTTGTGCATTCTAGGCTCCCTACCTGTGGGATAATGGTCTTGTACCCTGTAAAGATTTGTCACTTGTTTTGGTTTAATAACCCATTTCCTTGCGGTCCTCTGCTAGTACAATAACTCACCTTTGAGAGGCATATTTTCACCTCCAGTCCATAACTAGAGTCCCTTTACTCTGTCACACGCGTCCTGCCGTGTTGCTAGTTCCTCAGCACAGAAATGGAACCAAGTGACCACAGATTGGCAACTCAGAAACTTGGCCAAGGTGTCCTTTCCTTTACGTTTATTTCTTGGGTATTTTGTCACTGAGGTGTGTGTGCATAGATGAATTTATGTTTCACTACATTTGTGCAGGTACCCACAGAGGCGAGAGAGTGCTGGATCTCCTGGAACTGGACTTACAGGTGGCTGTGAATCACCCGGTGTGGTCCTGGGAGCTGAACCCACGTCCTCTGAGGCATCTCTCTAGCACCCAATATATTTAAAGTCTATTTATGGTGAAGAAATGGAAGTCCAAAAGGTTCCACAGCTTCTCAAGGTTGCATAGCTATAAAACATGTAAAAGGAGAGCTGGGATTTGAACTTAGGGTCTGCACAGAATCCATGCTCTTAGCCACAGTCCTTGAACACAGGGGGTTGTTTCACCCTTCTCAGGATCAGCAAACCTGAGGAGCAAGCTGTTCTTTTTTCTTCTTCCTCAGAGGGACAGCGTACTTTTTATATTAATCTTTGTTTTTAATTACATGTATGTATGTGTGTATGAGTGTGGGTTTGTGCATGTGAGTGTGGTTTCTGCAGAAGCCAGAAGAGGGAATCAGCTCTGCCTGGAATTCCAGTTCCAGGGGATTGTGAGCTACCTGCTGTGGGTGCCGGGAACTGAACTCCACTCTGTAAGAGCAGTAGGAACTTCATTGCTGAGCCATCTCTCCATCCCCAAACAAGACCTCTTTTTCTTTTTCTTTTTTTTTTAAATTTTATTGATTTTTATTGAGCTCTACATTTTTTTTCCTGCTCCCATCCCTGCCTCCCCCTTCCCCTTCAACCCTCTCTCCATGGTCCCAATTTACTCAGGAGATCTAAACAAGACTTCTTAATGAAGCCACAACTGCACGTTCTCATGGGTCACAGGGCAGATCTTCCTGGGAGTGGCCGACTGAGCTCAGAAACCCACCCTTGTCCTGGCAAAGACAATGGTTCCATCGCTCACGAATGCCGCCATACCAAAGCGAGCACAGTCTTTGTGGCTACTTGCTCAATTTTAAATGTACTCATTTTGTCTTATTTAAATACATCCATGTAATGAGGAAAATTATGCCACTTTCACAAATAGAATATGAACACCACTTGCCATAAATAGAAAGCGAGTGATGAGGACAGCTCAAATTTGGGTTCTGCTTTCTTCTTAAATGAATAACAAGTATCAGAAAGGGGGTTGGGGCCCATATCAAACAGAGCCTTTCTTAAGTAATTAAGGTAAAAGTGTGTGATAAATGTATTTTAATGCACTTCCCCTGGCCACTAAAGTCATCTCGCGTACAACAGAGTGTGTTGCACATCTTTGGAGCCACTTGTGCAAGATGCGAGATGATTAGTGTTACGTGTCAACTGGGCTGGGCTGTGGAGTTGCTAGATAAGACGTTGTCTAGATATTTCTTTGGGATAGTTTTAGGATCATTTTACTGAGAGTAGCTTCTGAGTACAGAAGCGGAACACCTGTGATGTAGATGGGCCTTGGCTAATTGGTTGAAGACCTGAGGGAAAACTGAGGCTGGAGAGATGGCTCAGCAGTGAAAAGCTTTTCCAGAGGACCTGAGAGCAGTTCCCAGCACCCGCATCGGGCGGCTCAAGGCTGCATTAACTCCAGAATATCTGAGGCCCTCTTCTGGTCTCCATGGTTACCCTACATATGAGACACGGCAGGCATGCAGGCATGCAGGCACGCACACACACACACACACACACACACACACACACACACACAA
Source organism: Arvicola amphibius (assembly GCF_903992535.2). Taxonomy (NCBI): domain Eukaryota; kingdom Metazoa; phylum Chordata; class Mammalia; order Rodentia; family Cricetidae; genus Arvicola; species Arvicola amphibius. The sequence goes on from NC_052063.2 coordinate 1,149,470, forward strand.
GTAAACATAAATAAAAAGTGGAATTCCCCCCCACAAAGGAATTCTGCCTCCAGGCTGCAGCATTAACTTTGATTAGAATCCCAGTCGGCTGGGCTGCCTTGAAAGGGCTGGTCCTGCAGCCCACACTCATACCAGTCAAATCTTTCAAGTCTCTATTGTCTCTTCAACTCTTTCTTTGTCTTTTGAAACATAGTATTACTTTGTAGCTTAGGCTGGCCTTGAACTTACTGTGTAGCCCAGGCTTGATAGCTTGATAGGACTTATGGGGATCCTCCTGCCTCAGCCTTCCTCCCAAGTGCTGAGATTATAGACGTGAATTATCCTCTCTCTCTCTCTCTCTCTCTCTCTCTCTCTCTCTCTCTCTCTCTCTCTCTCTCTCTCTCTCTCTCTCTCTCTCCCCCAACACAATGTCTTTGCTAGTCTCTCCCATCCCATCCTGCATTGCGTGGTCAAACCCACCATCCTGCTGCCTCTCAGTGACACACTTTAACTGAACTCAAAACCCAGGAACACAAACTCTATGATGAGCAGTTTTTCCTCTGAGGATTTAAAACTCTAGGTTCCTGCTTTATCTAAAAGAGGAGCCACCACCATAAATGATGATGGGAAAGAGTTTAGTCAGCTCCATTGGAAGGACTTAAGGCCCTCAAGCCCCTCCCACTGAGGAGAGATGAAGGTTCAACATCCTTCTCAAAACAAGGTTAGGAGCTCTGCCACTTCTGATGGGAGGTGCTGGGGTACAATCTGCAGACTTAATACCCGGTCAGCAGGCACAAGGGGCTGAGTAGCAGGTGCAATGGCTACTGAGATGTCAACTTGACTGAGATGTCTGAGAGCTGGCAAAGCTTTGTTGAGTGTGTCTGTGTGGACTTTTCTTGACAGGGATGGCATTTACATATATGGACTAAGGAAGATGTACCCGGGATGGTCACACAATCAGTTGAGGTCCCTGATAAAATGACAGGAAAAGAAAACCCTCTGTGTTTAGATTCAGGATGCTTCCTCTCTCACCCTTCTGCTTATTGCCATGCTAGGAAAATGACAGGTCACCATGTGGGCATCAGAGAGCAGTCCCCAAGGTGGCACTTTGATCTTAGACACCCCAGTGACCACCATCTGTGATGAAACAATATTCTGTTCTTACTCAGTGCCTAGTCCAGAACCAGCCTATCCTTCTCCCCTTCCTGAAGCTTGAGTGGGTGCCTAGTCCAAAACCAGTCTATCCTTCTCCCCTTCCTGAAACTTGATTCAATGCCTAATCTAGAACTGGTCTATCCTTATCCCTTTTCTGAACACTGAGTGCCTAGTCTAGAGCTGGTCTATCCTTCTCCCTTTCCTGAAGCTTGAGTTGGTGCCTAGTCTATAACTGGTCTATCCTCCTTCTTTCCTGAAGACTGAATACCTAGTCCAGAACCAGTCTATCATCCCCTTCCTGAAGCTTGATTCGGTGCCTAGTCTAGAGCTGGTCTATCCTCCTCCCTTGAACTTAGTGCATAGTCTAGAGTCAGTCTATCCTTCTCCCCTTCCTGAAGTTAACCTGGTGCCTAGTCTAGAACTGGTCTATCCTTCTCCTGTTCCTCAAGCTCAAGAAATGTCCACACAGACACACTCAACAAAGCTTTGCCAGCTCTCAGGCAGCCCCTAATCCAGTCAAGTTGACATCTCAGTTAGCAACTGCACCTGCTACTCAGCACCTTGTGCCTGCTGACCGGGTATGAAGTCTGCGGATTGTACTCCAACACCTCCCATCAGATATGGCAGAGCTCCTACTCTTGTTTTGAGAAGGATGTTGAACCCACATCTCTACTCAGTGGGAGGGGCTCGAGGGAAAAGGAGTGGGAGAAGTGGTAAAGGAAAAAAAGAGGCAGCTAGGCAGGAAATCCTCTCTGAAGGGCACATGGGCAGGAAAGCCTCTGAGGTGCCTGCCATGGGGAACAGAAAAGGAGGTCTGCTGCACTGAAGAGTCCCAAAACAGGGGCAGGGAGCAGGGTATTGGGTCTTTGGGATCCGCGGGGCTGAGAACCCTGTGTTTGAAAACCAAAGGGGACAGGAGCCAGCAGCTCAGATTTGGAACTGTAGTGGACTTCACCAAGCCCATGTCTAAGGACTTCCTACATGTTGGAAGTCTTGCATATGTAACACAGAAGTGACTCATATCATAACCCTATTATAGACGAGGAGGGGCTCTAACCCAAATCACACTGCCACACAAGGAAAGGGCTGAGTAGGAACTGTGAGGGTAAACACTTCACCCCAACCCCCCCAGGTCTCCAGGAATCGCCAGGATGAGTTCAGCTTCACCTCACGGGCATCAATTAGCCATAGCCCTTCTGTGTGCTGTTCAGAGGGGTTCAGTGCAGACCCGGGTTATAGTGTTGGGGCAGGGACCTGATTGTGCCTGTCAGAGTCCTCTGGTGGCCCTGACCACAGGTAGGAGCAGGGTCTAGAGTATTTAGTGGTTCACTATTTAGCCACATCTCTGACTGTGGGCTGCCTCACACCAAGCCACAGCAAGGCAGGAAGAAGTGGTGGCTCCATGGGTCATGTCACCTGGCGGAGTCTCAAAAACAACTGGGTGAATCCTGTTGAGAGGCTAGGTGTCCAGTGAACTGAAGGAAACCAAAGCTGGCAGGTCTGAGGGGGTCTTGGACAGGTGTAGGACAGAGAACTTGGGTTTCCCAGTGACTGACTTAATATTCTCTGTCCTGTGGTCCTCTAAAATAAGTACCAGGGGTGAAGGCATGAGGCTTCCAACCCAAAGACTCCAGAAGTAATGGTGCATTTATGTGTGTGTGTGTGTGTGTGTGTGTGTGTGTGTGTGTGTGTGTGTGTAGGACAGACATGGTCCACACTGGATGTCTTCCTCAATCACTCCCCATCTTATCTTATTTATTTTTTGAGCCACAATGTCTCACTGAGCCTGGAGTTCAGTGACTGGACTAGACCGGCTGGCCAGTAAGTACCTGGGACTACAGGTACTTCCCTGGAGCTTTTATTTTTCCCTTCTAAATGTGGGTTGGGGAATGAAACTCAGGTCTTCATGCATGTGTGGCAAGCATTGTACTAACTGAACCACCTCCCTGCCCCATCATGCTTAGATTTTGGTTGTTTTTGTTTTCCAAATAGCTGGAGAAGGACAGAGACACTCAGGTCCTCGGCCTGTCAACCAAGAGTCTCAGAGCTGGGAGGGACTCTAAGCGGCAGGCAAACCACTGCCCCACTGTTTTTATGGACAGTATAAGCACCTGCTAGACACTGAGGAGCAACAAGACACCTCGTATGCCCTTTCTTGCATCTACTGTGTACACTGGTTCAGTGTTGTGGCTGTGACTCTCAGCTGGGTTGGCTTCCATTCCCGGGAGACATTCGGCAAAGTCTAGGGACGTATTTGCTCTTCACACTTATGGAGATGCTACTGATATCTAGTGGGCTGAGGTTAGGGACCCTGCTGAACATCTTGTGCACAGGTCACCTGCCACAGCAAAGAATCTAGTCCCGATGGTCCATGCTGCTGAGATGGGAAACCGAGGCTCAGGTTACAGGGCAAGGTGGGGTCAGATAAGGTTCCCTGTGTTAAGGTAGTGTGCCTGTGTCTTTCTCTCTACAATGGTCCAATTTCCTCCTCCAAAGGCAGCCCAGTTCAACTGGCCAGCCCTCAGTCCATCTTAGAGCAATTTGGCTTTATGCAGCAAATGTATTATCAAATGCTCCAGTCCCCTGAGTCAGTAATCCACTTCTGGGAATGTGTCCCAGTGTTAGAATTCAAAATGCTGCAGAATCTTCGCCCATGAGGATTGGCACTCAGACCTTATTTGCAGACTCCCAAATCCAACAAACAAATGTCCTAAAATAATAATAAGAAAACTCTAGTACACACACAGATCAAATAATAAACGTAGGGAGACGTCAAAACTGTTTACACAAAACTGTAATATCGCGAGGAGGAATCTTCATTAAAATGGTAAGTAGGAAAAGTACGAACTTCAAAATTACTTACAGTGTGATCAGGATTATGTTATTAAAAAGTATGCACAAAGTAAATATCAGGAGAAGGAGAAAGAGTGTTGACCAAGGATTTTTCTGCCTGGAGGGATTATTGGCATTCTCCAAATTTCTGCAGTTTCTGAACTTTGATTTCTGGCACCTGGGGGTAGGTATTTCCTTTCCTGTGCTCTGTCCAAGTTCAGACTAGAATATTCTTTCTCTCAAATGCTCTCAGGAGGGAGGAGCTCATGGGGCCCTGAAGGCTGACACACAGTTGGTGGCTGCTAGGGGGAGGGAGAGAGGTTGTTAGGGCTAATTGTCAACTTGACAAAATGTAGAATCAGCCAGAAGGGCTCTCTGGCATGGATTCCAGGATCATCTTGGTTATGTTGGTTGATGGGAGACCTACCCACTGCAGGTGGCAGAGGTTCTAGACTGTGGAAGAGTGAAGGTGAGCAGAGCTAGCAACCAGGCATGAATTCATGGCTCTTTGCTCTTGACTGTGGATGCAATGTGAGTTGCTGCTTCAAGGTCCTGTCACCTTGATGGCCCCACAGCAGACTGTTACCTGGAACTGTGAGCCAATTAAACCCTTTATTCCTTGTTTCTTATAGGTTTTTTTTTCTTTGTAATCACAGCAACAGAAAAGAAACTAAAACAGGAATCATGAGAGAGGCACGTGAGAGGATAGTAGGGGATGAATAATATCAAAATATATTATTTACATGTGTGAAGATGTCATAATGAAACCTCTTACATATTAACACGTATTAATAAAACGTAAGAAGAAATTCACGTGAAACACTTCAGGATGATAAAAATCAAAAGTGAGTGGGAAATGGGGCTAGCAGAGACGGCGAGATGCTGGCAGGGGTTCCCAGCTGCCCGTCACCTTCCCATGTTCTAGGGGCACTGGGAGGGCTGGGGGGTGGGTGGGGGGTGGGTGGGTGCTCTTAGCCTTGTAGTCTCACTGTCCCTCATCTTTTCGGTGACCACTCGGTCCACCTGGCATTCCCAGGTCCCTTTTTTTTTGATTTCTTAACTTGGATGGTTGCCCCCACACCCTCACAGCTACTGATGGCTGATCAAATGGTGCAGCTTCCAGGGAGCCCTCTAAAATGCCCTGGTCAGAATCTCATTTCCTTGCGTACCAGCAACACTCCCTGATAAAGATGTAGCTGCTTAATTTTGTAGTGCTTTACAGTTAACTATACACACACGTTTCCTGTGGGGCCCCAATAAACTCTATTTATTGTTCTCTTTTGGGGAGCAGTATGGTATGTTCTTTGCCTGCATCTCAGCACCCAATATGCTGCTATTTAGTGCTGGCTCTCGACAAGCTAATGTATTTTTCTGTGAGAAGTGAAAATAATGGCAGAATGCATTTGTTACATATTTTAAGGGAAAAAAAAACACATATAAATGACCTAAACTTGACATTCTTTTTTTGTTTTGTTTTGTTTTGTTTTTCGAGACAGGGTTTCTCTGTAGCTTTGGAGCCTGTCCTGGAACTAGCTCTTGTAGACCAGGCTGGTCTCGAACTCACAGAGATCCGCCTGCCTCTGCAAGATGGAGATAATAACAATATTTATCTCATAGAATTAAATGAGGAAATACATATACACACTTAGAGAACTAAAAAACGGTCTGGTACCTTGTTTGTGCTTAATTAGTGTTTAGCTCTATTCTTTTTTGCACCACCATTATCATTACCAACATTATTGCTAGCATCACCACCACACATCATTTCCATCATCAGTACACATCTCCATCGTCACCAACATCAGTGATATCATTATCATATCACTTCTGTCATCACCATAGTCATCATTACCAACACGATCACCATCATTACATCATCTCCATCACCACCATCGTCTCCATCATCACCATCATTACATCATCTCCATCATCACCATCATCATCATCATCTCCATCATCACCATCATTACATCATCTCTATCATCACCACCATTTCCATCATCTCCATCATCACCATCATCTCCATCATTACATCATCATCATCATCATCACCATCATTACATCATCTCCATCACCACCATCATCATCACCATCATTACATCATCTTCATCATCACCATCATCTCCATCATCACCATCGTTACATCATCACCATCATTACATCATCTCCATCACCACCGTCATCATCATCACCATCATTACATCATCTCCATCATCACCATCATTACATCATCTCCATCATCATCATCATCACCATCATTACATCATCTCCATCATCACCACCATTTCCATCATCTCCATCATCACCATCATTACATCATCTCCATCATCACCACCATTTCCATCATCTCCATCATCACCATCATTACATCATCTCCATCACCACCGTCATCATCTCTAATCATCATCAATATCACATAATTTCTTTCGTCACCATGTTTATCACCATCATCTCTATTCTTTCCAACATAGCTGTGTCATTTCAAACATCACCGTTTTCACCATCTCCATTATCACCAACATGATTGCATTATTTCAGTCATCACGTGATTTACCTCACTGTCATCTTCATCCCCACACTAGAGCTTTCGATGCATCTCTGAGGAGAGCTGCCCATGTGAGATGAATAGGCATAGAGATTTTCACCCTCACTGCCCCTGTTTGAAGCTCTCCATGCTGTAAGTGCTACCTGCTGTCCTCCCTGTCTGTGACATGAGCACCAAACGAAAGTTCATTTTTTTTCACCAGCTTCTCTGAGCTTGGGCAGCTGGAGTTCAGTTGAAGACACCTCTCTGAGAATCCATCCACTGGTAATTGTGTTTCTCAAATGTCAGCCATCTGGGAATTACTGTCATGATGTCTCTCATATCTGTGCGCAGCTTGTACAATTTATTTACTTAATATTTTCTCTTTAAATTGCCTCACTTGTTCATACAAACAAATTTATTTTAAAAGGAAACTTTATATCAGCACCATAAATGGAAAACCGATATTTCCGCGTGCTCATGAAATATACATAGTGATTAAAATTAAAAAGGTTCTGTGCATCACCTACAAACATCTTCCATGACAGCCCAGGGGATGCTTCTCAAACCTGCCCAGCTCCAGCTCTTATATACAGCCTCCTAGAAGCTGAGACTGCTGTGAGCCAGGAGTGGTTTCCCTGGAAAAAGATCACACATTCCAAAGGGGGGGCTGCTTCTGCTCAAATCTATGCTAAGACAGCCCTTTCAATTGGAAAAGAAAGAAGGGAAAGAAGAGAGAAAAGGAGAGGGGAGGGTATAAGAGGTAAAGAGAGGAGAGGAGGAGAGGAGAGTGAAGGAGAAGAGAGGAGAGGAGAATGGGGAAGGGGGAGAGTAGGAAGAGAGGGGAAGGGAAGAGAGGTGGAGAAGGGGGAGGAGAGAAGAGGAGGGTGAGGAGAGGAAGAAGAGAGGAAAAGGGAGGAGAGGAGGAGAGGGGAAACGAGGAGAAGGGAAGGGAGGAGAGGGAAAGGATGATAGGGGAAGGGACGAAAGGGAGAGGGTAGGGAAAAGGGGAGAGGAGGAAAGAAGAAGGGATGAGAGTGGGAGGATATGGGAAGGAGGAGAGGAGGCAGAAAGGGAAACGGAGGAGAGGAGGAGGAGAGGGGAAGGGAGGAGAAGAAGAGGCAAAGATGGTTTGGGAGCAAAGGAAGAGGAGGGTGAAGGGAGGAGAGGAGAAGGGAGGAGAGAAGAGGGAAGAGTTTGCATCAAATTGACAAGACCTAACTAGAACACAAGATTATGTAAGTGGTAACACTTGCTGGGGAGAACACACTGCCCTACTGGGGAGAGGAGACTTTACCACAGGAGAAGCAGTCTGAAAGGTGGGCGGGGCTTCACGGGTGCAGCTTGTGTTGAGTTATCTCCCTCCCTCAGGTGTACCTGTCTGTCCTGTAAGTAACTTCAGTAAACTCCATAAGCTAGACTTGGGTGGAACCATTTCTTTGATCTGTCATTGATGTCCTATCTGGAGTGATTATGCTGTGTGACTTTTCACAGGAAACAACATAATCCAGCTCCATCATTACTCAGGGGTGACCATAACTGCCCACAGACTTCAAGTCAGTGTAGGGATGACATGCTCTCTTAGGATGGCACCTCTCTGTTATATATGTGAGGACCTGTGTACGTTCAGCTCAGGGTCCCCCAGTTCTTAAGTTCAATAGAAAACTTGATATTAGTTTGTCTTATAATCTTTGAGTGCCCAACCCCAGCATTTCCTACAGTCTTTGTGTCATGGAGCAGTTCACTTCAGGCTGTTAATATGTCATTTCAGGGACATTTGCTGAGCTGTGGGTGGTATACGAGATGCTCAGAATACAAAGTTCATTCAGATACGGCAGAGAGGACAAAGAAAGCCGCTCAAATGAAGACCTTCCTACTTTCTAGCTGTGCATTCTCAGACAAGACAGAGATTCTTCCTCACAGCCAGCTTTTTATTTGTGAAATGGGAAGACTACCAATGCCTGAGTTGTATGCCATGTTCTTTACATGAAGGAGATTCAGAATTGGTGAGTGTTTTTACCTCAAGACTATACATCAGTCAGCATCCCACCCCAGTGACAAAATACCTGAAGGAATCAACTTGGAAGGAAGATGAATTTTGTCTACAGTCTGTTGACTCCACTGCTCTGGGTCTATGGCAGCTCAGTACCTCATGGAAGGAGCATTAAGCCTAAGATCCATCTTTACTTCACAGCATCCAGGAATCAGCAAGAAAGGCAGTGAAGGCTGGCATCCCAATATTCCTTTCAAGGACACCTCACCCCCAATAGCCACAGACTGGAAGATAAGTTTTCAATATATGCCATTGGGAAAATTTCAGGATAAAATATGAAGCCCCATAACTTGCCATAAGGGCAAGTGTTCCAAGCATCCCAGTGACCGAGGGAAATTCAGAGTCTTAATATGATTTACTGAAGAAACAAGCCAAGTGGCATGGGGAGACACCCCAGCCTTCAGGGTTGGTCTCCTCCTTAGGGACTTGGCAACTTTTTTGAATGTTGTGTCTCTCCAGTTTAGCTCGGAGCCTGTAGGCTCTCAGAGCAAATGCAGGTTCTCAGAGCTGGAGGAACAAAGCTGCACCTGGTATCCCATTTTTATGGAGGGGGCTCTGGGACCTGAGTGGTGCTTCTTCAGGTGACTCTGGTGGGAACATGGTTCCATGGTGATGGGTGGCAGATATTTCTAGCCCTCCAGCTCTCAGGTGAGGCTGATGGAGGACATAGTGTTTAAATTCCTCTTGCTTCTACCTCCAGATCACAAAGTAGGAACAGTCTGTTAAAAGCATATCTATAGATTTATCACAGCACCTTATTATTTCTTGATGCTGAAACAAAATAACCAACAAAAGCAACTTAAGATAGGAGGTGTTTATTCTGGCTCACAGTTTGAGAGGCTAGTCCATCATGGTTGGGAAGGGATGGTGGCAGGGGCTTAAAGCAGCTGGTTACATTGTAACCATCTCTCTTTCTTGAAACAGCCAGTTACATTGTAACATCTCTCTTTTGAAGCAGCCGGTTACATTGTAACCATCTCTCGCTATCTCTTGAAGCAGCTGGTTACACAGTCTACAGGCAGAAGCAGAGGGATGTTTTGGGGCTTGTTTTCTCCTCATGCAGCCCAGAAGGACCCTGGCTCATGGGATAGTGTCATCCACATTCCTTCCTTGGCTAAACCTTTCTAGAAACATACTCGTAGACATGCCCAGAGGTGCGGTCTATAGTGATTCTAAACTCATCAAGTTAACTATTTAGATTAGTGAATATGGCACCTTGGTTCCACAGACATCAGTTGCTGCTATTATCATTACTAGCTACTAAGAAAGGCCTCTGCTCTCGAATCTTTCATCCGTGAGACTGTTTCAAGAGCTGAGGCTCTCACCTCTGCTGCAAAACAGTGGTTTCTACCACCTACCTGGAAAGAACAATCTTTGTATATGAATAACAGCTCTCTGTGTCCACACAGAGCGAGCGAGTGAGCTCCAGTCTGTGTTGATTCAGACTGCAGAAAAGGGCAGCCTAAATTACAGTCAGAGCCGAAGAGAATCTTATTATCTCCCTTCTATGCTGGGTCTTATCAGAGAATTCTGCACACCGACTTCAGGCCCAGCTTAATGAATGCACAAAACACACTCGCAATTAGCAACACCCATTTGTGTGCCAACAATTCACACACGAAAGTCAACATCCAATGACAACGTGTTTAATTTACACAGCAAATTACCCTTAAACACAATTTCTGCAGCATGTTGCTCCCATGGGCTGCCTGCTTAGGTACCCATGGATTTGCTTAGCAAATTCTTTCATTGAACAGGGGCTGGGGGCATCCTTTAAGGTACTCTGGGAATAACCTTTGTATAAGAATGTGTTAAATGTGTGTAAGAGTGTGTGTGTGTGTGTGTGTGTGTGTGTGTAGGTTAGAGGCCAACACCTGTCTATTCAGTTATTCTCCATCTATTTTTTGAAACAGGGTCTTTCACTGAGCCTGATTTCACTGAGCCTGAACTACTGATTTGGCTAGGCTGGGAACACTCAGGACCTTCCTGTCTCCATCCCTACTACCTGTTCCCAGGCATGAGGGTTACCGATGCTCTTTTGTGGGTGTTGGGCATCCAAGCTCAGGTCCTCACACCTGCTTTAGAAGCACTTAAGTGACTGAACTATCTTCTGAGCCATGGGACTAACTTTTGACACCGTACAGAACTTTGTATTTGGGGTGTGGAGGCCTCTTCCCAAGTGATGTACACACAGACATATTCCAACCCTATAGTCAGGTTCTACAGCTGGAAGGCCAAGGACATTTCCCAGAATGAGAAGGTCCAAATGTGTGGTATTCTGTCTTCTGGTGATGCTTCCCAAGGGTGTTGCTTGGGGCCTTGGCACATGCCCAAGACACCCTGGGAGTGTATTAAAATGCAAACATCCCTTGCCTCCTTGTGGATACCTCAGAATCTTATTCCATAAATATTATGGCCTCAGAATTATGTGGTAATCAGCTTCACTGCTAGTTTCTGTCATATTGTGTGCAAACAGAAGCACAGAATGTGGGGCTGGAGAGATGACTCTGTCATCAAGAGCACTTCCTGCTCTTTCAGAAGACCAGGGCTTGATTCCCAGCACCCTCATGGTGGATGACAACCATCCATAACTCCAGTTCCAGGTGATCTTACACACTCTTTTGGCCTCCTTGGGCAGCACTTCACACACATGTTGTACATATGAACATGTAGGCAAAACATTCATACACATAAAAAAATAAATTAAAAAAAATCACAGCACGACTATGTCATAATTTAAATGCAAAAGATTTGGTTTGATTTATAGTCTTGTATGTTATGCATTAACACATGTTCTAAGGCAGAGTCTCTAGACTTCACCAGACTGCCAACAGGGCCATGTTACTAAAAACCTTTAGACCAACCACACAACCAGGAGTCAGAAGGTTGTTACTGGGGGTATTTCATAACCAGAGGGTTTAAAGGGATGGAAATCCAGCCTCCCCTACCCAGAGGCCAGGAAGGCAGCTATTTCATGAGTGTTACGGCTTGCATAGGAGGTGGTCCTCACTTAAAATGCTCATCTAGCGGAAGTTTGACTCCTGGCCAGCGGTGCTATTTTGGAAGGCTCTAGAAACTCCAGGAGGTGAAGCCTAGGTGGAGCAAGTAGTCTCTGGAGATGGGTCCTTGAGGGTCTCCTGCCCCTGCTTTCTTCCTGTCTTGCTCTAGGCTTCCTGTTTTCATGGAGGTGAAAAAGTGCCCTTGGCCACATATTCCCCCCCCCCCCATCTCCCCGCCATGATAGTGAGCCTCATAGTTAGCCAAGTAGCACAGAACCAAGTTGCCAGTGGAGGTACCTTCTGAAACTGCCAGCCCAAATAGACCCCTTTCCCTTAAATTTTTCTGCCAGATAGTTGGTTATAGTAAAAAGAAAATGAATGGGAGCAGTGACAGTCTACCCTCCCCCGTGGCTTGCCATCACAGAGATGTAGCATGTCCCCCCAAAGAGGCCATGTCCTGGGTGGGTCAGGGATTCCTCTAGGAGGAGGTGCAGGGTGGGTTCTGGGTCCAGAAGCTTCTGACTGCTCAGGATCTGTTAGAATCACTGTATCAGTGTCTGCACAGTTTAGTGATGCAGAAATCAACACTCCAGCTCCATCAGGAACTGACAGACAGATAACTGTTTACCCTTCAACTGCGTCTTGAGCAAATGCAGTGGTAATTTCCTCTGCTTGGTGTCCTAGTTAGGTTTTAGTGTCAACTTGATGCAGACAAGAAGTCCCACAGAAAGAGAGGATCTCAACAGAGGAATTTCCAGGGCATTCTCAGACCAGATCGGCCAGTGGTCAGATCTGTGGGGGAACTGCCCTGACAGTTGATTGATTGACGTGGGAAGGCCTAGCCTACTGTGGGTGGTACCATCCCCAGGCAGGTAGCCTTAAGTTATATAAGAAAGCAGGCTGACCAGGAGTTGAGGAGCAATCTAGTAAGTTACGCTGTTCCCCTCCCTCTGCTTCAGTTCCTGCCTCCAGGCTCCTGCTTGAGTGTGTGCCTGGACTTCCCTCAGTGATGGGTGTGACCTTGGAAGAGGAAGCTGAAATAAACCCTTTACTCCTCGGGACTGCTTTTGGTCAGAGCATATTATCACAGAAACAGAGATAAATGGATAGAGTTGGTCTCTAGGAGAGCATGAGCCTGAATTAGGGGTACACAACTAATTATTCTTCAAACCTGGGACACCCCAACTTTGGCTATTCCTCTGTCTGGGTTGTTTTTGCATTGCTGCCAGAATGCCTGAAAGAAACAAGAGAGAAAAGATTTGCTTTGGCTCACAGGGTTCAGTTTTCTGAAACCCTGGATCCTCTCTTGGCCTCATATGCTAGGGCAGAAAATCATGGTGGCAGGAATGTGTGGTAAATGTTGTTCTTTGCTTCTTTGTGGGTGGGAATAGAGAGAGGGAGGCATACTGGAAGATACCAATGTAACATACATATATATATCCCCAAGGACACCCCAGTGATTTACTTCCACTAACTTGGCCTCCTACCTTTGCTACCTGCCAATAATGCTATCTTATTATGAATCCTTCAAGGGATGAATCCACTCATTTGAACCAAACCTTCACGATCTCATTGTCTCTGGAAATCACAGTCACACCCAGAAGAGCGCTTCCCAATCTCTTAGACATGTCTCTTTTTTTACACTATTTATTTGTGTATTATGTGTTGTGTGCATGTTTCAAGGCATGCATGGGGGTGTCAGAGGACAGTTGGAGGAGGGGGGTTCCCTTCTTTCACCATGTGGGTCCTGAGGATGGAATTTGGGTTAGTAGGCTTGGCAGCAACACCTGAGCCCACAGAGTCAACCCAATGGTCCTCCCTGGGCATGTTTAAATCTGATCAAGTCAGCTAGCAAACTTGACCTCACATGTTCCCTTATTTCCTTTATATTTTGGGGTCCCTCTTTCCTTTCTTTTGTACTCCATCGTTCCTGTAGCCCTGTTATGTACCACATATCCGACGTTGTTCTGCCAGTGAACAAATAAAATATTTGTACTGTCAGGAAGAAAAAACAGTTTCCAGCAGGGAGAGAGACAATAAAAAAAAATAATGAAGTGAAATGTGGAGTGTGATTAGGAGAAGGGAGGTAGGGGGTTATTATGGGTACTGGATTTTTAATTGGAGTAATAAAGATGTTCTAAAATGGACCATAGTTACGGCTGCCCAACTTGTTAAATAGACTAGGAATGATTTATTTGTATGCATAGGTAAGTGGCATGTGAATTATGCCTCAGTAAGGAGACTATGGAACCACAGATATATGAAGTATGCTGTAGGATGGTAACCGCTGGGCATGACACTCCAGAGTGACGGGGATGAAAGTAGCCACGGACTGATGGACTGAATGCTTATGTCTTCCCAGCCCTCAGTGTGAGACTGTGAGAAAGTAGGGCCTTTGGCAGATGCTTAGGATTGGGCAAGTCCAAGAGAGTGGGGCCCTCAGGGTCTTATAGGAAGAGGAAGGACCACCTCCCTCCTGAGTGAGAAGGGACCAACTGCAAGCCAGGAAAAGAGTCTTCACCAGGACCTGAGTATCTGACCTTGGATTTCCCAGCCTCAAGGACTGTGAGAAATAAATGACTCTCCCTCTCCCTAACCCCTGCCTCTGTGTAAGAACACGTGTGTGAGGGTATCCCTGCCTCTGTGTATGCACAGGTGTGTGAGGGCATCCCTGACTCACGTGTGTGAGGGTATCCCTGCCTCTGTGTAAGAACACGTGTGTGAGGGCATCCCTGCCTCTGTGTATGCACAGGTGTGTGAGGGCACCCTTCAAGGCCAGAAGAGGTGATCAAATTCCCAGAGCTGCAGTTACAGGTAGATGTGAGCCTCCCAACATGGGTGCTAGGAACCAAATCAGAATCTTCTGCATGAACAGCAAGTGCCTGTTGACAGAGGTTTCTGTCCCACCCAGTCCCATAGCCACTCAGTTCCAAAGAAACACACAGGGGTCTACATTAGTTATAAACTGGTTGGTCTACTAGCTCAGGCTTCTTATTTACTAACACTTACATCTTAAATTAGCCCATAATTCTTGTCTGTGTTAGCCACATGGCTTGGTACATTCTCATCTTGCTTCCTCTGGGTCTGGGTGACGACTGCAGACTGAGCCTTTCCTCTTCCCATAATTCTCCTGTTCTGGTTGCCCCGCCTATACTTCCTGCCAGGCTACTGGTCAATCAGTGTTTTATTAAACCAACACAAGTGACAAATCTTTACAGGGTACGAGACCATTGTCTCACAGTAAGTGCCCTTAACTGTTTGTATGCCATCTCTCCAGCCCTAAAGTCATGTCTTTTGAGCCACTCTGTGTACTCTACTGTTTTGTTTTAATAGCCTGAAGTAAGACAAGGGGTCCTTAAAGAGTTATTGTTTCATAGTGGTGAGAAAGAGAGGCACAGAGAGCTGCTTTGGCTGGGGGAACATTCAGTGCAAAGGTCCTGAGGATAGCAGGCCTGACAGTAGTTCTGAGGTCTTTGGTTTATCCTGTGGGTCAGAGAGGAAGCAGTGGAGTGCTCCGAACAGAACAGAGAGCTACTCTGACATGCGTGATCAACAGATGATGTTGTAGACATCAACAATGGGCACTATTTAGAAAACATGCATATTGCCTGCAGCAGGCAAGGTGCCAGGCCCCGAGACGGGCATCTGTGCATTCCTGTATCAGAACCATGCCCTGCGTCAGCTGAGATTATTTCTTCTATCTAATTAAAAAAGGAAACTGAGGCTCAGGGCAGATGAGGAATGGATTCCTCCTGCGGTAACGACAGAGCTGGGAGATTTACCAGGCCTCCTTTCTCTGGAGCCCTCGCTTTTCCATTTTCACCAGTACTGCTTGGCACACACAGCAAGCATGCAATAAAAGTGCACTGGCCAGGCCAGCACGGGCACCTGTGGCATGAAAGACTGCCATGTCACCTTGGACACAGAAAGGCTAAGTGTCAAGAGCACCAGACTGATGAGCAGGCGTCCACTTACTGAGCTCAGCGATGCTGCCCACGCGTGTGGCCAGCAGGGACTGTTCAATGGTTCTCAGCTCTGACTGGCTGAACATGGGTAGCTCTCCTGGCTTGCTGGGCCGCTGTGGGTCTCGGTGCAGGTTCAGGCTCTCTGGTAAGCTCAGTACACCTGTGGTGGCGAGACACAGAGAAGAATAAATTGTTACTTTTCAATTCACCAAAGGAAAGGAACCAAACTCCCAAATGTCAGAAGCTGAGAGCAGAAACCCACGCTCTGGACTTCCAAAGCCTTTTGAGACAGGATAGCATACAGAGCTCAGGCTAGCCCCAAACTCTTTATATGGCCAAGGATGACCTTGAAAGCCTAATCCTCCTGCCTCTGGCTTCTGAGTGCTGGGATTACAGTTGTGTACAACCACTTCCAGTTTATTTGGTGCTGGGGATAAAACCCTGGGCTCCACTGATGCTAGGCACACAGAAACCAACTGAGCTGCATCCTCAGTCCGGGATTCCTTTTAGACACGGATCTTGAGTTTAACAAACGTGTGAGCATTTGTCTGGACACTGCATTTCCAAAGACCATGGAACAAAATCGTTCCCCGGCCTGGCAATGAATCTGTCTACTGAGAGATGCTCCACCTGAACCCAGAGATCATCATCCTCTCTCCCAGAGACAGCCAAGCATCTTGGGGTTGGGGGCAGTCCCTGCTAGTGGTGGCCTCTGAGGACTTCCTTTATTGGTTCAGTAGATGTAACTGTTCTGGACAGGCTGTGATCTCTAAGGCAAGGCTTTGGGATTTCTCTGTAGAGATGCATATGGGAGCAGGGTTCTGGGGTGGGGGAAAGCCCTAGGACTTCTGTACTTGGTACAATGAATACCTATGGAAGTCCTCAGAACACAACACTCATCTCTCCCACTCTGCTTTGTAAACCTTCAGTGATGACCTAAAATATAGCTATGTGGCTGACTTTACCCATCCCTAGCCACCCCAGGAAAGACAGTGTGTTGCTGCTTCTTGAATTTCAAGGCTGATTAATTGACTTACTTTGATCAAGGCCATTGTTAACAGATGGGGTAGAATCAGCCCTGGAAAGTGCTTGTGACATTGAACCTTGCTATTTTGAGCTCTGCCTTTATCATGAACAAAACATGCCTGGCTAGCTGGCTCATCTAAGGAAGGTGAGAGAAATATACAGTGTTAGCCAAATAGAGAGGAGGGGGGGAGAGGAGAGAGAAAGAGGGAAGAGAAAACGACCGAGAGACGATAGAGACGAGAGGAGACGAGGAGAAGAGAGAAGATGAGATACTCAGATCTTTCGAGCGTCTCTGTTCAGCGAACCTCGCTCTTTTTTGTGTGTTTCTCTCTGCCCTCCTCGCTTCGTCGCTCTCCCTCTCCTCATCCTCGCTCTGGAGAGGGAGAGAACTCAATGCTCCACAAACAATACCTGGAAGGACCAATAAGGCAAGATCGACGTACAGGTGCCCAATGCTGGAAATCAACTGGCAGAGGGAGAGGGAGCAGAGCGTGAAGCCAGTAGCTCAACTTCACTCCTCATCCTGCTCAAATCACAGATCTCAGCAGCCCCACCCTTATCCTGCCACTCATTATGCTGGCTGAGACCAGGGAGAAGGCGGCCAGAATAAACATTGTTTTGAATGAATGATAACAGTAGCTAAAGGATACAAATGCCCATTCGGTTTTAATATCCGTACAGTCCGGAAATGATAAATTCCCATTAAAGACTGTTTCCAACTGCCTATTTGTCAAACACTTTGTAGCTCCGAAGAATGCGCTCTGTATCACAGCCCCAGAGCACAGCAATATGCTTCTCATGTTTGCCTTCGGAAATCTCCTACAGAAAAACTGCCTGCCCTTATTGTGTGATGTAGCCTGTTTTTGTTTTTCCCTTCTCTTCTGTGCATTATCATCAATAAGAAAAACAACTGACGGTTGCAGCCCCTCGGGAGAGCTCTGAGGACCCACTGAGGAGTTGGAACAGGCAGCGTGTTTGCGGAACACCACAGCCCGGCAGGCAGGCCAACCCAGCCTCACTGTTCACCGGATCTTTCAGTTTTCAGGGAAGACCAGACCTTCAGAGGGATGCCCACTATGCAAGGGACCCTTCTGCCTCTCTCACACCCTCCTATTGGACCCAGGCAGTGATGTTCTAAGTCCTTCTTCCCTCCCTCACATGACCTGTGAAGTCAGAGAGCAGACCAAGCAGCTGTTGCCATGACAATCTTGGGTCTACCCCTCACTGAAGTCCCTTGAAAAGGTCACTACAAATGATACCAGAAAATCATGACCCACGTTAGGAATTGAGGTAAGTTTCACAGACTCCTCACTTGCAAGGGGTGAAGGGCAGGCTCGGGGGGCATAAACAGCCAAGAGTGAGGTCCTGAACACAAGGGAGGAGGGACAAGGGAGTATCATACAAATCCCCAGGCGTTCCTAGGGACTCATCCCTGGCTGTGCATTATCCCACATCTGCAGCCCACATGATGCTCCACAGGGATCCACAGGCACAGGACAAGGAAACTTGAGTCTGGAACCCTGAGCCTCACCCTAGCCTGACGCTTACTGTGCTTGATCTTGGACAGGTCACAGAACCTCTCTGGACCTCAGTGTTCAGAAGTGGGAAGGTGGGGCCAAGCACTGGCTTCTCCTTTTCCCCTGGGCTTCAGGGGAAGGGGGTGAAATGAGATCTTGTAGGCTATCTTTTACATGCTAAGCAGAAAGGTCCTCCACACGTGGCCCTGAGATGAAATCAGCGTACAACACCCTGCCTCGGGGATTCTTCATATTTCATCGTGCAGATGAACAATGTCCCTTCCTGTCCTTTCGGAGAGTTATAAATTTCAAATGTGGAAATGTCATTTATTCAAAAGTGCTTTAAGAAGTAGATGACAGAGATTTATAAAATGTATAATTGATATATTATGCTAGGATTATATAATAGGCTTTTTTTTTGAGAACTCCATATAGGGTGTCTTAGTTAGGGTTTTATTGTTCTGAAGAGACACCATGACCATGGCAACTCTTGTTGTTGTTGTTGTTGTGTTTGAGGAAGGGTTTCTCTGTGTCTTGGATGTTTGGCTCTTCTGGTCCTCGCTTTGTAGACCAGGCTGGCCTCGAACTCACTGAGATCTGCCTGCTTCTGCCTCCCAAGTGCTGGGATTAAAGGTGTGTATCACCACCACCCAGCAACTATGGCAACTCTTATAAAGGAAAACATTTAATTGGGGCTGTGTTACAGTTTAGAGGTTTAGTCAGTTATTGTCATGGTAGGAAGCATTGAGGTATGCAGGCAGACATGGTGCTGGAGAAGGAGCCAAGAGTTCTGTATCCAGATAGGATTGGCAGGCATCAGGAAGAGAAAATGAAAGCCACTGGGCCTGACTTTAGCTTCTGAAACCTCAAAGTCTAATCCCAGCGACACATTTCCTCCAATAAGACCACACCTCCTTATTAGACCACTCTGTACGTGCCTACAGGGGGCATTTTCATAAAAACCACCACATAAGACTTTATAGATAAACTGAAATAATTATTTTTTCTAATGTAAGAGAGTATCTAGGTGGATATGAAGGTCAGAGCATCATATTTCAGTGTCGGATACAAGCCTGTTATTGCAGCTGAGGACAGAATGGCTTGGTGATTAAGACCCAAGTTCAAAATTGAAGTTTGGAGGCAGGTGGGGGAGATGGCTCAGCCAGTCAAGTCTTTTCTGTACTCATGAGGAACTGAAAGATGATATAAAAGCCAGATGTAGCATCATGCACCTGCAACCCTAGCCTTGGAGGGAGTGGGGGCAGAGACAGGGTCTTGTTAGCCTTCCAGACTTGCCAAATTAGTGAGTCTTAGGTTCAGGGAGAGACCTTGTCTAAAAAAATAAGGTTGAGATTGATTGTAGTGGCATTTCAATTGCATTTTAATAAATAAAGCTTGCCTGGGGATTGGGAGAGTTAAACAGCCCCACTGGTCAGCCTTACAGACCAGGAAGTGGTGATACACACCTTTAATCTCAGCAGACACACTAGTTGCCATAGAAATCGGGCAGTGCACACTTTTAATTCCAGAACTCAAGAAGATTATAGAATGAGAGGAAACAGCTCCCAGACACAGTTTCATTCTGAGATTCCTGGAGGCGGGATTGCCATTTCTGACTGAGGTAGGGGTAAGAGCCAGTAGCTGGCTGTTTTGCTTTTCAGATCTTCAGGTTGAACCGTAATTTTTCTCGCTGAGTTTTTATTAATCATGCTTCATTTTGGAACCCAATGTGCCCAAAGGTCCTAAATGTTGTTTATAAATGTTTGTTTTCATTTAAAGGGGGTTGATTATAAGTGGTTAATGGTCACAGTAAATCTTTTCTGAAATAATGGGGGAATATGATACAGAACCAAATAATGTACATTGTATGGATTCTGATTTATTAACACAAATTTAAGATCAATCTTGTTTTATGTATATTTCTCCTCTTGTTTAAGGTTGTTTATACAGCTCATTTAAAATGTAATGTATAGCGGGCTGGAGAGATGGCTCAGTGGTTAAGAGCACTGACTGCTCTTCCAGAGGATCCGGGTTCAATTCCCAGCACCCACATGGCAGCTCACAACTGTCTGAAGATCCAGTTGCAAGGGATCTGACACCTTCACACCAATTCACATAAAATAAAGTTAAATAAACCATAAAAATATTTTTAAAAATGTAATGTATAATTAAATATTATAGATTAATAGTCATCTATAATAGTCAAACTGTAGTCACGTTAGGTTTTCTAGATGTACAGAGATATATTTTAGATGGATAGGTATTCTTCAAACCTTTCAATGACTTGCAGAATATGGCTTTAAAATGTTTTAAGACTTTAGGCTTTTCTCAACAGTGAGACAGGTCTGCTTCTGGCAGCACCAATTTGAGAGCCTTGCCTGGACTTATTGATGGTATGCTGTGTAAAGTCAACATGCAGGACCTCCAGAAAAATGACTGCTGAACTTGCCAAAAGAAGGTGAGACAGTCCTTCAGGGTTCCTGTTTCATGAAAGAGTCTGCCAGACATTCTGCAGGACACAGAAGAAAGTGACTAACAAACTGCCAATATAGGCAAAACAATCTTTCAAATTTTCTGCTTCATGGAAAAGTCTGCTGGATACGATGGGCCTGTAGGCTGAAGATGGATGCCCCAGTGTTACAGAAGAACTTTGGGTGACTGTCCAGGCAGCTAGATGTCTCTGTCAATTCTAGAGTTTTGGAATTGCTTACAATGCACTACCTGTTTACTTAGGTAATATTATATTTTTCTGGGGTCTCTGATGGAGTTGAAAAATAGATAGTAATAGTTTTCCTTAGTTATGATAAAAGATACATTAGATATGAAACCTTAGACTCACAAAGAAACATTGTAACTATAATTATTGCTTGATATATGCAATTTTACTGTGTTAAAGTTAAAACCTTCCTTTTTATTTAGACAGAAAAGGGAAGATAATGTGAGATTTTCCTCTGTATGCTGTGAATATGTTTTATTCCCATTGGGTAATAAAGAGCTGCTTTGGTCTATGGCAGGGCAGATGATAGGTAGGCAGGAAAACTAAACTGAATGCTGGGAGAAAGAAGGTGAAGCCAGGCAGTGGCCATGTAGCTGTCAAAGGAGAAAGGTGCCAGAACCTTACCAGTAAGTGACAATCTCCACTTACAATTGATGGAGGAAGATTGCTAACATTGACTTACAGACTATACACACTTGTACACTCACCAGTGCTGTGGGATAATGGTCTGTACCCTGTCACTGCATTTTAAGTAAATACTGACTGGCCAGTAGCCAGGCAGGAAGTATAGGTGGGGCAAAGGTGACCAGGCAGGAAGTAGAGGCGTGGCAACAAGAATTATGGGAAGAGGAAAGTTTCAGTCAGCAATCGTCACCCAGACACAGAGGAAACCAGACACAGAGCAAGTAAGATGTGACTGCCTTGCTGAAAAAGGTACCAAGTCATGTGGCTAACACAGACAAGAATTATGGGCTAATATAAGTTATAAGAGTTAATAAGAAGCCTGAGCTACTAGGCCAACCAGTTTATAATTAATATAGACCTCTGTGTGATTCTTTGTGGTTAAACGGATGTGGGACCTCGTGGGACAGAGAAACTTCTGCCAACACAGTGCATGCATGTATGCATGTGCAGACACATGCACACACACCCCCACCCCCACAGCACCTGAGGAATCTGTCTTTGTGAGACTGTAGTAGTTGGTGTATTTTTCATTTGGCTGAAGAAGGAGTGCATTCAAATCCTCAAAAAGGGTTAATGGTCTTAAAAATACTTTCAAGAGCACAGGTAAGCTGGACCTATGGGCCTGAGAGTTATATGGCTGCCTCTGAGTCCACCCCCTCCCTAGGGTGGCATGGGCAAGGGAAATGTGTCTGCCACCCCTTGCTACCTGTGACAGGCCAGATGGGAAAGCTGGCCTGGGGGGGGGGGGGGCATGAGAACGGAAGAGCTGGCCTTGCCCCTCACCAAGTGTAGCAACCTGGAGAGGGGGGTCCCTGCACTTCCCCTGAGCAAAACAGCAGAGCTGGCCCTGGTGGTATGAGTGTGGGCAAGCCAGACCTGAGGGTGTGTGAGCAGGAGAACATCCCCACTCTTTGTTCCCAGCCATATTGGGTGAGCTAGCAGGGGGTCATGCTGGAGAACTCTTCCTGGAGGTGACAATGAGGAAGAGCTAGCAGGCTGACCAATTCAGCTACCACCTAGGTCCAGACCCAGGGCTATGAGGTAGCCCATCCCAACATCCACCCCATCTATGAACTGCTGGAGCATGTGGAAG
>NC_052063.2:1476793-1619293 GCF_903992535.2 Arvicola amphibius
GGTCGCCCTTACTTCCTGCCCAAATGCCTGCACTTCCCGTTAATAGCTGTCTCCCAGCCGGGCGGTGGTGGCGCACGCCTTTAATCCCAGCACTCGGGAGGCAGAGGCAGGCGGATCTCTGAGTTTGAGGCCAGCCTGGTCTACAAGAGCTAGTTCCAGGACAGGCTCTAGAAACTACAGGGAAACCCTGTCTCGAAAAACCAAAAAAAAACAAAAAAAAAAAAATAGCTGTCTCCCAGGAGCCGTGGTCAGACCACAGTTTGGCATCAGTCACAATATCTGGACAAAATCTGTTTGAACGTTGGCCTCGACCTTTAAAAGGTCAAGTAGCCAATTTGCAACTTTAATGTCATTTCTGGCATCCCTACACGGACATATGACTGATGAACGAGGGGTCAAGTAGTGACTATTGAATCATATCCACAGAACCATGTCACCTACAGAGTGAGATGTGTCATTACATTATTAATAACTGAACACATCATTTCAAATATAGGTAAGCATGTTAGATGTAACTAAGAACAAACAGATTGGTATGCCTTGGATTTTGAATTCCTATTACTCATTTGAAGTATTATTGTTTTGGGCTTTTGTTGTTTTGTTTTGTTGTCGTGAGAGAGGGTCTCATCGGGTAGCCTTATTTATAAAACAGGCCTGGAACTTGCTATGTAAACCAAGCTGACATCAAACTCAGAGATCAGCCGCTTCTGACTCCCAGGTGCTGGGATTAAAAGCGTGTGCCACCACACCTGAATTAATTGTATATTTTTTAATGTTTAAGAACAAAATTCCAGAGCAGTTAATAATGACCGTGGAAATGTTTTGTTACAGAAATTAGACTAAGCAATTACTAATAAGTAGAGATAGCATTAACTAGAAACTGGAAGAATACATACTATTCCCTTTTCGTTATAAAAGTTTCAATAATGTGAACAGCCTATATTAGATCAGAGCCCAATCTAATCTTCTTAGAAGCATTGGCGGGGGTAGCACTCATGCCATTACATAAAGTAGCCTCCCAAAGCATTTAGCATTTAGAGTCTTCATTACCTTTAGCCCATGCGTCTTCAGTTCTGTTTTCAGAGAGTAATTAGCATGCGGCCTAACGAAGCCCGATTGCTGGCTGTAAACAGAACGATAAGAGGAGACTTTTATCATTTTCCTTCTGCCAAGGAGAAACCACAAGGCAGGCAAGGGGTTTAGGAACTGGCTTGTCATGCATTCATACAAGATGTTCAAAATAGATGAAATAGCAACTATTACATTTTTAAAAGGCTGCTTGAACAAGAAAGAGCCTTTAATGTAGCACTTTGCAGATTAAAATACCAACACAGCAGCAACTGCTACCACAAGAAAGTCTGCACAGACAAGAACCCCCTGAGAAAGCAACCACACAGTGTTCCTTAAGGGAGCTAAAATGTCTTAGCTGGGCAGTGGTGGCGCACACCTTTAATCCCAGCACTGGGGAGGCAGAGGCAGGTAGATCTCTGTGAGTTCGGGGCCAGCCTGGTCTACAAGAGCTAGTTCCAGAACAGGCTCCAAAGCTACAGAAACCCTGTCTCAAAAACAAACAAACACACACACACACACACACAAAGAGCTAACACGTCTTATCCCTAATAGTCCTATTGTGCTTTTCTAGAGAAGATGCTAAAATGGGCATGCATGCCAGAAAAGACAACTTGTAGACAGAAATGCAGGGAACTGTTACTTTGGAAGCTAGTTAAACTGGTCCACAATCGCCCTTCTGGCCCGGAGATTTCAGAAGGAATGTTTCTCAAGCAGAGATTTGAAGTAGTAAGTACCTACCAAAAATTACGAATAAAATTTGGGGGTCCTTTGATGTCTGCTTCAGAAATATATAGTTAGAGTACCTTTCTCAGAGGGTGCACAGATATTATCTCAGAAAAATTGTATGCGAGCTGGGTGGTGGTGGCGCACGCCTTTAATCCCAGCACTCCAGAAGCAGAGGCAGGCAGATCTCTGTGAGTTCGAGACCAGCCTGGTCTACAAGGACAGGATCAAAAGCTACAGAGAAACCCTGTCTTGAAAAACCAAAGAAAGGAAGGAAAGAAGGAAGGAAGGAAGGAAGGAAGGAAGGAAGGAAGGAAGGAAGGAAGGAAGGAAGGAAGACAGACAAAATTGTATGTGAACAATTAACCAAATCATCCAAGAGTTAGGAGTTTCATTGTATCCCAGACAAATAGAACGGGTTACTGGCAGTAGTGATGTTACCATGGGCTCTGAAGTGGTAAACCTCGTCATTAAGGCTGTCAGGTCAATTGGAATAACTGAGGTGTTCTCCCACATGGGTCAGCATCATCCAGCAGATGGGCTTGGGCTTGGGTTTGATCACATGGTAGTGGTTACAGTAACCCAAACTCAACAAAAGACAAAGCCTGTCCCTTCCTAAACAGCTTCTATCAAGATGCTGTTTGTGTAGACGGGGCTGTAGTTCACTGGGTGGAGAGCTTATACAGCATGCATGAAGCTGCGGGCTCCTTCCCCTGCAGAGTTTAGCCTGAGTAATGTGATGCACACCTGTAATACCGGCATTGCAAAGGCAGAGGCAGGAGGATCAGGAATTCAAGGTCATTCTCGGCTCTGGGATGAGTTGGAAGCCAGATTGGACTAGGGACCCTGTCTCAAAAAAAAAGAGCGCATGAATGTAAAAACAAAGATTTTGGCTTTCCCAAAGAGTAGATTTGATAAAGCCACTTCATTATCCCTTCATTATTTATTAATCAGCTTTTCTCCCCTCTCCCATCTCCCCCATCTCTTCTCTCTCCCCTTTTCTTCCTCTCCCATCTCCCCCTCTCTTTCCTCCTCCCCCTTTCTCTGAAGTATGTGGTGTTTGCATGTGGCGTATGTTCATGTGTGTGCACAGAGGCCAAAGGAGGTCCTGCTCTATCACTGGCCATGGTATTTCACGGTCCCAGTGACCCTGGAGCTAGGCTGGTAGCCAGCAGTCATAGAAAGCCTCCTGTCCCCACCCCCACAACAGCATTAGCACAACCCCGCCTGGTTTTGTATTCAGGTGCTAGGTGTTAGAACTTAGGTCCCCGACCCCCAAGATGACATGTCTGAAACTACTTTGGTTCATGTATTTTGCCTGCATGTATATCTGAGCACAGTGAGCATGCCTGGTGCTCTCAGAATCCAGAAAAGAATGTCTGATCCCCTGGAACTGCAGTCATAATCCCTGATAGTGGTGAGCCACCATGCTGGTGCTGAGAATTCATCCGTAGTCCTCTGCAAGACAAGCGAGTGCTCCTAACTGCTGAGCCATCTCTCCAAACTATAATTTTAACTTTGGGGGTTTGTTTGTTTGGGGGTTTTGTTGTTGTTGCTGTTTCCTACCCTGGAGACAGGGTCTCTCTACATAGCCCCAGCTGTCCTGGAACTTGCCCTGTAGACCAGGCTGGCCTGGAACTCAAGAGATCCTCCTTCCTCTGCCTCCTGAATGCTGGGATTAAAGATGTGTGCTAACATGCTCATAAATTACATTTGAATTGAAAAAAAATCATAGGAAAGAACCGTTTCTATTATTTAAGGAAGCTTCTGCATAGAAAACTAAAATCAATGTGAGTCCATTATACATAAGTGGCCCCTTAGGAAAGGTTGGCCGTGCCTACTGGCCTTCCGGCTAGGCACCCTCCTCCTCGGCCAGGTTCCCAATGATCTCCTTTTGAACTCACGGGTTTCATGACAGCCAGAGTCTTTTTCCCCCTTGCCAATCCTACTGAAATTAAAAGCTCTTAAGGAGGAAAGAATTTAAAGATCTCTCTTTTAGTTTGTTATCTGTGAAAGGGAAAGGAAGTGGGAAGTTAGTGGTGTGTACAGAAAAGGTCCTTTTAAAACTTATATTCAATGTATCAAAGGTGGAAATTTAAAGAGTAGTTTCTTTCTGAAGCCTCAACACACAAATCTTCTTCTGCTGGTAAATCTAGCAGTAGATTCTAATAAGGCAGCTGAGGTTCGTAGTCTCCACTTACACAGACTAAACTCCCCCTGACCTGTTTTGTTGATAGTTCATTTAATTAAATCTTTCCAGGGTAATACACTTTAAATTGTATTCATAAATTTAGCATTTTCAGTTTCTTCTTTTAAGCACATTAATGACCAACTCTGACAAGCAAAACATCCCCCAAGTACTTGCAGACCAAATTAAATTTATAAATGTAATGAATCTCTTGAAGATACCAGTACAGTACAGTTAGCAAGACGTAAAACCCTCTTATAGCTCCTAGCAATAGACCACAAATCTAAATTACCTGCTTCTCCAATGCACATTCCAAGCAGAAACCTGAAAATTAATCTCTCAGACACCCCACCATTTTAGATACTGCAAATATCACAGATATGTAACACATAAAGATTGTCCCTAGCTTGCTAATGCTGTGTGTTTGCTCTCTTGATCTTTTCAAATTCATTTTCGAGTCTTACAAAAGCTAAAATGCATGTGTGTACATTAGAATGAAGGGAATAGGAACTGAACCTCAGGTTGGTCAACTGCTTCCATCCAGACAAGTTGCGTTCATCTTTTGCCAGAGACTTTTGTCCCAAAGTGGGATGGGAGAGGAACTCCGAGGTGACTTTTCACACACACACACACACACACACACACACACACACACAAAGACATGCCTTTGTTCTTTCAGAAAGCCAGTCATTTACTCCAGTCTAGGACCACTGTTAAAGTTCCTTCCTGGGAAAGACATAATGTCTACCCCTCCTTCTCAGGTCCAGATGACAAATGTCTTCGTTAAGGTTACAATGGCTGCGATGAATCACCATGACCAAAAGCAACTCGGGGAGGAAATGGTTTATTTGGTTTACACTTGCACATCACTGTCCATCATTGGAGGAAGTCAGGATAGGAACTCAGACAGGGCAGAACCTGGAAGCAGGAGCTGATGCAGAGGCCTTGAAGGAATACTGCTTGCTGCTTGCTCCTCATGGCTTGCTCATCCTGCTTTCTTATAGAACAGAGGACCACCAGCCCAGGAATGGCACCGCTCCCAAGGGGGAAGGTCTTCACCCATCAATTGCTAATTAAGAAAATGCCCTAATGCTTGCTTACAGCCTGCTGCTATCTAGGTATTTTCTTAAGTGAGGTTCCCTCCTCTCAGGTGACTTTAGCTTGTGTCAAGTTGACATAAAACTGTCCAACACAACAAACTAACATATGATTTCACATAAGTTCACCCAGGGAAACCAATGAGTTTGTTAGTCTTGCCTACAGAACAAGGAGGAAGAAGTTATGGGCAGAAGAACAAATGACTTTAAAGCAACCATCTTGGTGGGCCACTCAGCAAGCATGATGGCTTTCCCGAGGCCGCATAGATGGAGCACCCTTCCCTAATTCTTCCCCACTTATATACCTATGCCCCTCCCAGAGACCCTGAGCGATGGGGCAGAATTACATATAAATGGTTGGGAGAGCTGACTTGATATTCAGATGGGGGGGGCCCCATAATTCTCCCTACCCCTTCCTTCCTAGAGGGAATGTCAACAGTCAACAAACCCAGTCATGATGGCCTGGCAAACAGCACCAGCGGTACTCTTGTCCCAGAAGATGGTCCTGTACAAGAAGACAAAACATGATCCAGGTGAACACTGACTTTGTGAATCTGCCTGCTGGGTTTAGGTTGTACGGCAGCTTCCCTTTGAGTTACGCGCCTGCTCTGTACTCTACATTGTTTCTCCACATTGATTAGATTCAATCAATAGTTGTACTCTCTGATTAAACTAAGCAACTTCTAATGTTTATCTTTGCCGTTTGTACAAGTTAGAAGTTTTGTTGATGGCGTGTGATAGCTTTAAGGAAAAATTGAAGTCCGGGGAGCTGTATGATACTGAATTCTGCTTGATGTGAGAATGAGGAAGGAGAGAGAGCCCGAGCCACTGTGTGCAATGTGAGGAGATGGGAGCCTGTCATACATGTGAGGAGACGGGAGCCTGTCATACATGTGAGGAATCAGGAGCCTGTCATATATGTGAGGACACGGGAACCTGTCATACATGTGAGGAGATGGGAGCCTGTCATACATATGAGGAATCAGGAGCCTGTCATACATGTGAGGACACGGGAGCCTGTCATACGTGTGAGGAGAAGGGGGCCTGTCATGCACTCGGCAGCTCATGCTTGGCAGGAGAGAGGATGATGACAATGGCCCAGGCTACCATCCCTGGCCATCACTCCTTTCCTCCTCTCTTCAAACCTTAACCTGGATTGTAGCCTGTGTCACCTACCACAGGGATGGTGGTGGTAGCAAAAGGTTTGCGTAGGGTCTCATCTTGCTACTATATAGGAAGATGTACTACTTATTTCTGACAGCCAATTATTCCAGAGAAACTCCTGAAGGTAAACCTTCCCTTAGTATTTCCTTGCAGATGGGCCTGAGAGTCTCTGTAACTACAAATTATACTTACATAATAAAAATTCCTCTCTGAAATGTGGCCTTTGGTGGCCTGCCCTTTTTGACTGTGATACCTCCTGCTTGTTTTCTGTCTGTTTCCCTTTGCTTGTGACTCTGCGAGACCTTTCCCTAACCACTTCCTCTTCATGGAGCACCTTTGGCTTGTTCTTCTTGCCCATCTCCTCTTCTTGTTTCATCTTTACCTTAAGATCTTAGTTTCGGGGGCTGGAGAGATGGCTCAAAGGTTAAGAGCACTGACTGCTCTTCTAGAGGTCCTGAGTTCAATTCCCAGCAACCACATGGTGGCTCACAACCATCTAGAATGATATCTGGTTCCCTCTTCTGGCTTGCAGGCATACATGCAGACAGAACACTGTATACATAATAAGTAAATAAATATTTTTTTAAAAAAGATCTTAGTTTCAATTGTTTTCAGTCTGTGCTTGCTCCTTCCTTTCCATACAAGTTCCCATATCCTAATGAACAACCTCCTGTTTTGGCTTTCTAATGTCTTTGACACAGGGTCTCATGTAGCCCAGGCTGACTCTGAACTCCTTGCTGCCTCTGATGCTACCTCCCAAGTCCTGGGATGACAGGCATGTGACATCATACTCGGCTCACACCCTTCTTGGCACTCTTTCTCCCTGGGCTCCACCAGGACAGGGTTATGCCTATATCAACGGTTAGATTTCGAACTGTGAATGAAAATGGTCCCCACAGGCTCGAAGGGAGTGGCACGATGAGGAGAATAGGCCTTGTTGGAGGAAGGTATCACTTGGGGGTGGACTTTGAAGTTTCAGATGCTTGAGACAGGCCCATTGTCACACTCTCTTCCCTTTGCCTGCTGACACAGATAAAGATATCTTAGCTAACTTTCCAGCACCATGTCTGCCTGTGTGCTGCCATGCTTCCTGCCATGATGATAATGGACTAAACCTCTAAACTATAAGGCCAGCCCCAATTAAATGTGTTCCTTTATAAGAGTTGTCATGGTCCTATTTCTCAGAAAATTAGAAAACAACCTTCTTCGAGACCCAACAATACCACTTTTGGGTATATATCCAAAAGATGCTCAATCATACCACAAGGACGTGTGTTCAACTATGTTTGTAGCAGCATTATTTGTCATAGCCAGAAACAGGAAACAACCTAAATGCCCCACAACCAAAGAATGGATAAAGAAGGATGTGGTACATTTACACAAAAGAGTATTACACAGCAGAAAAAAAATGACATCTTGAAAGTTTCAGGCAAATAGATGGATCTAGAAAACATCATATTGAGTGAGATAACCCAGACCCAGAAAGACAAATATCATATGTACTCACTCATAAGGTTTCTTTGTTGTTCGTTATGTTTTCAATGTGTAATCAACATACTCCTTCTAAGACACAAAAGTTGACATAAGCCTTGTAAGTACATACACTGCCATATGTTGTCCACCACCCACTTCTTGGGAACCTTCCATTCAATTCCTTTTTAAATATTTGGTTCTGTTTCATGTGGATGCTAATTCTACAGCCTTCTGAGTGTTAACCGGCATCCCTTACCTTCCCCATGTCCCAAGAGGTCTTGATTTGCACCTCTGAAAGAGCCCCTAAATGCCACTCTGAGGGAGGCCCTGGAGAGGCTCTGCTTCCTACCTTTTCCATTTTTAAGAAGCAGACAGGTCTGGGCCTCAGTTCTCTCATTGACTTTGTTCCTTTGCTCGTTACTATGTTACTATGACAAAATGCCTGAGAAAACAAACAGAAGACTTGGGAAGGGAAGGGTCTGTTTTGGCTCGTAGTTGGAGGATAGTCTATGGATAGACTATGGTATAGTCCTGGCAGCAGGAATGTCAGGCAGGTGGTCACCTTATATCCACACCCACAGAGCAGGAGAGATTAAAGCTGGAGCTCAGCTTGCTTTCTCCTTTTTATTACGTCAAGGCTCCTAGACCATGGCTTGATGCCAGCTACAGTTACCACAGTGGCTCTTCCTACCTCATTTAACCTAATCTAGAAACTTCCGCCTAGGCGTAGGTACCCAGTCATTTGCTTTCTAAGTGATTCTAGAGGCTGTCCAGCTTACAAGTGACATCAGCAATCACAGTGGGAAGAGTGTGTGGGTGCGAGAGGCTCTACCCGTGGTCGCAGGAATGTGAGGCAGCTGATCACACTCTCTTTCTCTTTCTGAGTCTGAGTCATCTCAATATAATTTCCATATCCATCAATTTCCTGAATTTTTATTATTTCATTATTTTACAGATAAATAAAACCCTCTTCTGTTTATAGATTTATCTGGCGAGGAACATCTTGGCCCACTCCATTTCCTTGATATTTAAGGACATCACATCTTGAGGAAGGTTGTCTATGCTGCAGTCTGGTTTGGAGATAATTCTGTATGACCCCCAAACTATTATCTCTCCAAACTGGCATTTGCTGAATACCTGTGTCCTCGTGTGCCTGCTCATCACAATCCCTTATGACTTTTGCATCATACCATCCCCTTATTATAACTCTTTAAGTAGCTGGTTATTTTCACTCCCCTCTGAGGAAGCACAGACATGGAGACAAATCAAGCTGTGGGCTGGGATGTAGCCGAGATGACAGAGTCCCTTACACGGCATGTGCGAAACCCTGGGTTTAACCATCACCACCACATAACCTGGGTGTGGCAGCTCACACCTGCTCTGAGGTGAAGGCAGGAGGATCGGGAGTTTAGAGTTGAAGGCAGCCTGGAGGACATGAGATCCTCTCTCAGAAAACAATAAGGGGGGGGGGGGGGCGAGGTCTGGTGAGATGGCTCAGAGATAAAGAACAGTTGCAGAAAACCCCAGGTTCGATGCCCGGAACCCAGACGGCAGCTCCCGATCATCTGGAACTCCAGTTCCAGGGGACCCAAAGTCCTCTTCTCAGCTCCTGGGACGCTAGGCATGCATGTGTGCAGGCAAGTGAAACACATGAAGTAAAACATGAATGCAACAATGAAGATGAAAAGTTTGCCTGTTCTCTGTAGCCAGCGGGGGCGCGCGGGGGGGGGGGCCTGGGGGAGGGGAGCTGGGCTGTGCTTCCTGGGCCTCCTCCGCCCCGTGCCGTTCCGAACAGGCGGTTTGGGTGCGACTACAAAAGACTCAAATGACAGTTCTCCCAAGGACTTGGTCTCCCGGTTTCAGGTGGAAATTGGCCTAAATCCTTTCTATCCTTAGATTACCCAACGTTTATCTCAGTAATCTGGAGCTGATCCTAGATAAAAAGTATGTAAGGTATTACCTTCTTACTTCAGATAAGGTTTGATCACATTCTATCTTATTTTCCCCGTTCTTAGGTCGCTGTTCAGCATGGAGAGTGTCTATACGGTGTTGTGGGAGGAATGGGACACAGTGAAGCTTTCCTGATTGGCACCGGGATCAGGCTTGAGTTCAGGACAAGACTTTGTCCTCTAACACTGCTGCTCTGAGATCAGACCAGATCGCAGATGTTAATGCTGGCCTTGAATCCAGTGACCTGCACAGGGACCATCATAGGACCAAAAAAAAAAAAGTCTGTGGAAAGGAAAAAAAAACAAAAAACATTGGCTAATATTTCACAATATCATATTGCTACATTTGTAACTATTTACACTTTGTAAATGTACTGGGTCAGCAAGGAGGATAAGAACCAGGGAGAGGGCTTTTCACAAGTACATCCTTATTAACTGGGTCAACTGTTGATTGCATTGATCTACAGCCAGGAAACCAAAATGAATGGCCATATAAAATGGGGAATATTTTGGTGTGGGAGGTCCTTCTGTCTGTGTGTGGCTTTTTATTGGTTAGTAAATAAAGTGCTTTGAGCCTATGGCAGGGAAGAACAGAACTAGGCAGGGAAAGCTAGGCTGTATGCTGGGAGGAAGAAGGGCGGAGTCAAGGAGATGCCATGGAGCCGCCATGGGCTGCGGGAGATTGATGCCTTGAAACTGCCGGTAGGCCACGACCTCGTGGTGATATACAGATTAATAGAAATGGGTTAAATTAATATGTAAGAGTTAGCCAATAAAAAGCTGGAGCTAATGAGCCAAGCAGTGATTTAATTAATACAGTTTCTGTGTGATTATTTCGAGACTAAGTGTCTGGGGAACCAACAAGCAGCGCCCTCCTCCAACAATATTTAGTAAGAGGAACTATGAGTTATAATAAGCAATTGACTAACATAGGTAGAACTCCAAAAACACCCAAACCTGTGCCTGAGTACTAAGGACACATTTAGTGAAGCCAGGGATCTTCCCCAAGGGTAGGATTTACACCTCACTAGAGAATGTTTGGCTACAGACACTCGTGGAAGCCCACAGAAGTGGATCCATTCCTCCTCAACTAAAGGTCAGAGAGTTTAAACCTGTTCTTGTGTCTTCGGGTTATTGACAGGAGATTTGACTTAAGGTGTGGCTACTAGCAAAGATATCTTGACCTAGGGTGTGGTTACTTGGTGTTTTTGGTATTTAGAGGGTAACCACTTTGTTCCTGTATCATGATAAAAAGATGTCTTTGGCTTTCTTCCCTGTCTTTGGATTGGGGTATTTAAAGATCTTAAGAAATAAACGTGGACAGATTCAGTATTCAGGTACTGTCTCTGTATTTTGTATCTTTCTTTATTCTACCTAACATTTCTAACCCACATGCCCCTACCCTGGAATGTACAAAACCATTGAGGCTGGATGCCAATGAATGTCACCCCCAAGTGTGGCCACGACAGACACTGGAAAAGGAAATTAGCCAGAACTCACTCAGAGGCTGGTAGGCAGAAAGTCATTGCTGGCAGTGATCACAAGAAATGCTTTCCTAAAATGCACTTAGGCTGAGATGGGATAACCAATGTCAGGTTGTCTGTGAGACTCAGTGGAAAGCCACCAACCAGGCTGCTACTGAAACCTGATTAAAAAAAACTGGCTCATTTCATGTCCACTCTCTAAGAGCTGCTGCCAACCACAGAGTAGGGGTCAGAAAAAAGAAAACAAAATCATGCAGATCTCAGAAGAGATGGTGTCTCAACTTTCCATCCTGTGTTCTACTGGCAATTCATAACATAATGCCAGAAGCAAAGGAGATGTCCTTATAAGGTTTTGTTCTACTATCTAGAGGCAATGAAATGTGAATTTGGAGCTGAGATGCAATAATTAATAACTGATGTGTGAAGTAAACTCAGCGTTAAATGTATTAGCAGAGTCTCTAGAAGAGTTTATTGCAGGGCTGGAGAGATGGGTTAGCATTTTACATCACCACACTGAAGACCAAGCTTCTCACACATGTGTCCTCAATGTACAAACCACACCCAAATCATAGCAGTCCTGATGAAGTTAATGGCAAGAGACTGAGGCAGTCTCTTCCTCTTGGTCCTATTTTCTTCCTGCTACTATCATGATGCTGAACCCAGGAAGAATTTAACCAGTAATTCTGTTCTCTCTCTCTCTCTCTCTCTCTCTCTCTCTCTCTCTCTCTCTCTCTCTCTCTCTCTCTCTCTCTCTCTCTCTCTGTGTGTGTGTGTGTGTGTGGTTTTGTTTTATTTGAAACAGGGCCTCACTAAGTAGCCTTGGCTAGCTAGTCCTGAACTCAGACTGATCTTCCCGACTCAGCCTCCCAGCTGCATAAAACCACAGTCAGTTCTTGACTATGCCTGTATCTAAAATTCACTCTAAAAGAACAAGGGCCAGTGATGAGTTGTAAACCAAGGAAAGAGCTTGGATTTAGAAACAGGTTGGGATTTTCATCCAATTTTATTACTTATGTCCTGGAATTTTAGGGTTTTTTTTTGTTTTGTTTTGGTTTTTCAAGACAGGGTTTCTCTGTAGTTCTTGGGCCTGTCCTGGAACTTGCTCTGTAGACCAGGCTGGCCTCGAACTCACAGAGATTCACCTGCCTCTGCCTCCCAAGTGCTGGGATTAAAGGCATGTGCCAGCACCACCGGGAGAGTTTTAGTTTCTTATCAGTAAGAATTATCTTACCCTGCTGGGTGGCTGTGATACACACCTTTAAATCTCAGAACTTGGGAGGCCAGAGTCAGGCAGATCTCTGTGAGTTCGAGGCTAGCCTGGTCTACAAGAGCTAGTTCTAGGACAGGCTCCAAAGCTACAGAGAAACCCTATCTCGATAAACCAAAAGAAAAAAAAAGAAAAAGAAAGAAAACTATCTTGCCCTAGTAGACTTAACTATATCCCAATAGCATTATAAAGATCACACCCAACATGTCCTGCCACTAATCCACAGACACAGGGTGCCCATGCAGCTACCAAGAGGCTCTCGGTCCTGTCCACCACTTTGGAAAGTCCAGCCCCTGCCCAGGCTGTCCCCACACCCATAGTATCTTAGAACACCTACTGGACCTGCAGGGTGGTTTGGAAATGCCCTGGAACACGCAACTTGGCCATCCACTGACTGCATCAAATACAGAAAAGTTACTGCCAAGACCTAGAAATGGTTTGCAGTGTGAAGAAGTTAAAAACTACCTTCTCCATGATGCCACAGCATAACCCCCTAACACCCATAAAAATGCTACAGAGAAAAAAGTATCACAAGATTACTAATATACTGTATATAGAATATAGCACTTGCTCAATAAGTCATGGCTATTATTAAATGGCAATCTCCATTGCCCAATCCAAATATAATAAAGTCATGGTTGATGTGCCATTAAAACCCTTTTGTATTTGAGAAATGCACTGCTGATGTATTTTTATAACAGATTAATACTTCAATGATAAAGTTACACAAACACCCACACACTGTTAAAAAAATTCATCTTTATTGAATGAACAATCCATAAACAGAAGTCAACTCTACATGGATCAATTTTCTCTTCACTTCCCACCACTTCATTTGGATTCTTGAAAACAGCTTTTATGTCTTTAGATACAATCTGCTTCCTTTCAGGTTGTTCAAAGCCAAACACAAAACACTGTATCATTTAAAGGTACAAAAATAGGTCCTAGGACACAACAGTGTCCCAGTGAAGAAGGCACAGCCCTGTTATCAGGTCTTCTGTATGGGCAATGAGAGGCTCGGAAGGTCCCTAGCAGTGGCCACAAAAAAAGTTTACTCCTTTTTGCAGAAATGAACAATTTGCTTACTTCTCTATGGTTTTTATGTACATAGTTTCAAATCTTCTGCAGAAACTAAAAAATGAAGCCCAACTACTGTGTCAACAGAAGCAGAGGTAGAGAGGAATATTTAGACATTGGCTCCCTAAAGCACTGAAGTTAGTTTCCTAGTATCATTTGTTAAAGCTGCCATTATAAAGTACTACACTCTAGGTAGCTCACAGCTAGGGAATTTATTGTGTCACTTCCAGAGGTCAGAGTTCAAAAGCAAGCATCGGGAGGGTCATGTGGTCTCTGTAGTCAGTAAGGAAGGATCTGTTCCAAGGCTTTGCTGGTTCCTGCTCATTCCTCGGTTTGTGGCCAACCATAATTTCCATCTTAGCATGGCATTCTCTCTATACGCATGTCTGTCTCTATGTTCAAATTTATCCTTTATTTGAGGACACTTATCATGTTGGATTAGAGTACACCTTAGAGATGACCTCATCTTGAATAGGTTGTACTTAAACACCTTGTTTCCAAATGTAGTCATTTTCACAGGTAAGGGGGTTTTGTAAGAATTTGAAGTAGACACAATTCAACCTGTAACTAGCACTATTTTCTTCCTCCTTTTAACTTTGCCAAACATGATGCCCAGCAATTCTTCATTCATTTGTTCAATTAACACTTAATTAACACATGCCAAGCTTTGTACTCGACATTGATGGCCCACAAAGACAAGCTGGACTCAGAGACCCTGTCCTTGAGAAGTTACACTTTGGAGGGAAGCAGAAACACATTTACTATATTGGTTAAGTATTGTTATTGAGGTAATATTAGGTATTGTAATAAAATGCTTTGTGAGTCTTAGTAACAGTGTGTCAAGTGATGTATCAGACACAGGATTGGAGGACTCAGGGAGGTGCTATATTTGTAGTAGAGGTAAAGAGTGTTTTCACAAATTCGGGAGCATTTTATTTGGATCCAAACAGGTATGATGAGATACATACTTTAGGTAGATCAAAGATGATTGCAGTGAACTATAGATCCCAAGAAGCATTCCTCTGTCAAAAGAAAATCCAGCACAATAAAGAGTAAGAAACAAATTGCAAACTCCAGGAGGGCTGGGGTTTTGTTGCTTGACTTAGCTGTTTCCTTATCTCCTTTGAACACTCCTGCTTCATTCAATAAGCAATCCCTATGCTGGCCCTAGTGGCACAGATGCCTGAAGTTGTACTTCTGAAGCTGAAGCGGGGTGTGTAAAGATATTCCTGGCCTACAAAGTAAAAGGCCACCGTAAGCAACTTAACAATATCCTCTCAATAGATAGATGGAGACTATATATATAGAGTATATGTATATATACTCTATATATAATATATATACTCTATATTATATATATATATATATATATATATATATATATATATATATATAATCTCATGAATAATATAGGACTCAGGGATGGGGACATGAGAATCAAAGTCATTCTCAATTCCATAGCGGGTTCAAAATAAACCAGTGCTACATGAGACCCAGCATGACATGTAGTCTATTGTTGGAAAGTCTGGCAAAGGTGCATACGTAGCCCTGTGTTCTAGTTAGATTTTAATTGTTTGGATAAAACACCATGACCGGAAACAACTTGGGCAGGAAGTTTACAGTTAATAATCCTTCATGGAGAGAAGTCAGGGCAGGGATTCAAAGCAGAAACCTGGGGACAGAGCTGAAACAGAGGCCATGGGGAGAGCTGTTTACTGGGTTGCTTCCCCTGGGTTTTCTCAGCCTGCTTTCTTACACAACCTGTCTAGGACCACCTGCCTAGCAGTGGCACTACCCACACTGGCTGGGTCCTCCCACATCAGTTATTAATCAAGAAAATGCCAACAGACTTCTCGACGGGCAACCTGATGGTGGCCTTTCCCAGTTGAGGTTCCTTTTCCCAGATTAACTCCAGTTGACAAAAAAAACTAATCGATATCCTCTAAATACACCTCGTGTAATAGATTAGGGTTGATAAACTGACGATGTACCGACAGTATTATGAAACGCCGGGAAGTGCTGAATTAGCTGGTACTGGACCAGTCTTGTCCGGAGCTTGTGCAAAAGTGCCCGCGCCAAACAGAAGAAAAGGCTAAAAGGGGGTGGCGTCCTCTCCTTCCCGAGCAGGGGACTCCGGTTCACGCCGGACTGCGTTGGTTCTCCTACTGTACGTACGACTCACCCAGCTCTGCCGGAACTCTCGGGGTACACCGCACTGGCCCCAGACCTCCCGCACACCGCTGGGCTGGGGAAGAACCCTGGGCGCGCTCCCGTGCCCCGGTCCCTTCGATCACACTGCCAGGGAGCCCGCGCTCCCGCGCCTAGCGGAGCGCGCGCTCGCGAGCTCCCCGCAGCCCCGTGCTCATCCGGGTCTCGGCGAGCCTCAGCCAATGGGAGCCGCTCCCCGCCCCCCGTGGAGCGGGGCCCACGCCTCCTGCCCCTCCCCCGAGGCCTGCATCCCGGGCGCTCATCCTGAGGGTGGAGGACACCCGCCGGGGCGGCGAGCCCGGCTCTCCGGCGAGCACTGAGGTCCGGAGCGCCCAGCGGCCTCAGCTGGTCCAGAAGCGCCCGGCACCGCCGCCACGCCGGGGTCCCGGGCCGGCGTAGTAAACACACTTCAGAAACGTGAGGTGCCGGTGGTCACGTGGGGCGCGTGCCGGCCAATGAGGAGCCGGGGGCGGGGCGGAGGCCGCTGACGCGGCGGAGTCACCCGGGCAGCCTCGGGACCGGTGACCGGGCCGGGCTGAGCGAAACGTCCAGCGAGCCGGCCTCGCAGCGCCCGCCGGCCGCGATCCGAGCTGCCTGCCCACTCCGGGGGCGCACGGGCGTGTCGGTCGGTCGGTAGGAGGCCGCTCGGGGCGAGCCACCGTCTCCCCCGCGGGCCGCCTCGCTTGGGCGAGGTCTCCGTGACGAGCCTCCCGGGGCGGCTGCGGCCAGCTCGGGCCGTCGTGGCGGCTCGAGCCCCGCGCGCTCGCTTGCGCTCCGGGGGTCGCAGGCCCTGGAAGGTATGCGTGTCCTCCGGACGCCGGACGCGGGCGCGGGCTCCTGAAGGACGTCGCCCGTGGACCACAGCGCCTCGGCAGCCTCCATTCATCTGCCAGCTGCGCGCTCGCCGCCTCCGCGCCCGGCCTGGGCGCCGCCTCCTCCCGTCCCCCCTCTGCCGTCCCTTCCCCGCTCCTCGTGTGCGGAGGTTCTCCTGGAAGCGCAGGTGTCGGTTATGAACCGGGCTTCCCTCCCTTGAAGCTCTCGGTAGAAGAAGTCGGGGTGACCCTCCGCGCCCCCCACCCCAGGCATGGGGGTGAACGCCGTGCACTGGTTCCGAAAGGGACTTCGGCTCCACGACAACCCCGCCCTGAAGGAGTGCATCCAGGGCGCCGACACCATCCGCTGCGTCTACATCCTCGACCCCTGGTTCGCCGGCTCTTCCAACGTGGGCATCAACAGGTGGCGGTGAGTCCAAGAGCGCTGGGGACACTGATCGCGGTGTACACGAATCGGGGCTTGATGAGTTAGTTACTAGCAGATCTGAGATTTGGTTTTTCAGTCCAGAGACCGAATTGCTTACGTCGTTTAAGAATCGTAGATGTGGTCATTGCTAAATGGTAGAGACTTCATATTAAATAGAACTCTCGACCTGGAACGCCATCGGTAAGTTATGTGTCTGATTTGTGAACTATAAGTCATCGGGAAATGAAACACTCCCAGGCCTCGATTCCTTTTGCCCATGAAAGGGTTGTAATCTTTACTGTTGACGTGTGTGTCTAGGTAACTCATAATGCGGAGAAAAGCCATTCATTTATTATAGCCAGTTCCAAATCCAGCTCTCTTCCCCCTTGAGGTTAGAGGAGGAAAAGCAAGGGAAAGGATTACCTGAGTTCTCTTTGCTCTGCGCGCGCGCTCTCTCAACTCCTTGTGGTTGACAAGATTAAGCACAGTTTTTTCTTTCGAGGTAAAATATAATCCTTCTAGGGAATCTACACTGGAAGAAACCCCTCAGGACTTTTTAGGAGATGTTCCTGCAAAAACAGGATAGATGATTGTGCGGCTGAAGGGCTTGGCAGATGTCTTGATAGCTTTGAATGGGAGAGACAGATATGGATGAAGTCAGCGCTCTTCAAGCATGTGTGGAAGAAAGAAAAAAATATATATAGTCCTTTAGGTGATGAGACGTGCTGCAAAGAGACGAGGTAAACAGGAGTAGAGATGGAGCCACAATCTAAAATACTGGTAGGTAGCTGGGCATAGAGCTCACTGGAAGAGTACTCGCCTAGGATGTGTGAGGTTCAGTCCTCAGAACCATGGGGAAAACTGTCAGTTGGTGTACAAATTGCAGAGAACGTGACAGCAGGTTTGAAACAAGTGATGGGATTGTAGCTGTCTAAG
The DNA here is from genome assembly GCF_903992535.2 of Arvicola amphibius. NCBI lineage: Eukaryota > Metazoa > Chordata > Mammalia > Rodentia > Cricetidae > Arvicola > Arvicola amphibius. Next base: position 1,494,670 of record NC_052063.2, read on the forward strand.
TGAGAACATTTCAGGAAAGGGGTGAGGTGCACTTGACCTTTGGAGGGAACAGCCAGTCAGAAGGACTGGAGCAAAAGGAGTGGGGGAAGCAGGGTAACGAGGTTGGAGCTGTAATAAGGGCCAAATGAATAGAGCTGGATTCGCAGTTGTGAGGTCTGCGAGTTTGCTCAGAGTGGAGTGGATTAGGAGCAGAGAAGTGGTGTAGTCTGACTCATTAGTGCACACTGCATCGGGCTGTGCACTAACCCCCAGCGAGGGACAAGGAGCGAGAAGACCTCTTAGGAGACTGAACTTATGCAGATGCGAGGAAAATGGCTCACACAGAATGTGCTGGCAGGTTGGCTGTGTGGTTGAGCAGAACAGAAGGGGCTTCTTCCATTGTCAGAAGATGACAGCAACCCAAATGTCCGTCAGCTGATCACTGGACTTCGTAATGTGGTGTATCCTTGTACTAGTTACTTGGCCGTTAAGGAAGAAACTATTGATAAATGCTGTAAAATGTGTAGGTGAACCATGAAAGCGTGCTAGGTGAAAGAAGCTAGTCATAAAATTTCATATATTATACGGCTGTGCTTATATGAAGTATCCACAGTGGGCGAATACACAGGGACAGAGGGCAGTTAAGTGATGACTTAGTTCTGGGGAAACTGGGACATTTAGACGGTGTAGCCATGGCACAGAGGTGATCAAAACATCCTGGGAAGTTACGGCTGCACACCTCTGCACAGCCATTGAACTGTACTGCTTCTCTCTCCAAGATGGAGCCCAAACGTCGCTTTTTCTGGTCTAGGGTGACGTACTCTTATGAACTCCACACTGTGTTTGGCGTTGCTTCTTATACATTCTTAGATGTACTGGTTTTGTTAATGAACATTTGGTATCATCTGGTTTGGGTTACTATAACAGAACACGTTACAGTGGGTAATTTACAAATAAAAGACATGCATTTCTCAGTACTAGAGTTTACTTTATAGATGGCATGTTCTATATGTTCTTACATTGTGACAGAAATGAAAAGGTTCTCACAGGCCTGATGATAGGATTAATCACACCAATGAGGGTAAAACTCTCCTAGATTGCCCCATAATACCATCACATTGAAGATTAGGTTTCATCATGAGAATTTGTGGGGATAGAACATTCAGACCATATCAGGTGTAATATGTGTTCGTTTCTCTCTTCCATTTAACAGATTGTACCTTCCTGAAGATAAGCTATAGTTTCATTTAATCAAAAACCAATTCCCTCTTCTTCCTATTCATGGAAGGCTCTTTTCCTAGGGGCTTTGCAGTGAATTCAACCATAGTCTCTGCTGTGAGGAGCTTCCATTCTTGTAGAGGACAGAATGTGTGTGAGGGGGTGTGTAATAGAGGAAAAATAAAGCAGAGTGTGAAAATGTAGACCTAAAGGAAGTGAGGAAACATGCTAGGCGGGGGTGTGGACTATTGGCTGAGGCTGTTTGTTTGTTTCCTTGCTGCCCAGACCCAAAATTACTGTCGGGGTTTTTGTCCTGCCCAGTTCCCACAGTCGTTATGTCCCAAAGAAATCACACAGAGGTCTACATTAGTTATAAATTGATTGGCCCATTAGCTCAGACTTCTTATTAACTCTTATAACTTATTATTCTTGTCTATGTTAGCCACGTGGCTCAGTACCATATTTTTGTGGCTAAGACAGGACTGCAGAGGAATGGGCTTCCTTCTTCCCAGAATTCTCCTGTTCTCATTGACCCACCTCTACTTCTTGTCTGGTTGTCCTGCCTATACTTCCTGCCTGGCTACTGGCCAATTAGCATTTATTTAAAATATATTTGACAGAATACAGATCATTGTCCCACACCACAAAATAATCACACAGAAACTATTAATTGTAACACTGCTTGGCCAATGACTCTAGCTTATTCCTAGCTAGCTCTTACATCTTAAATCAACCCATTTCTATTACTCTGTGTATCGCCACCAGGTTGTGGCTTACTGGGTAAGCTCTGGTGTCTGTCTCCTTTGGCAGCTACCTGGCTTCTCTCTGACTCCACCTTATTTTCTCCTCTATCTCTGCTTGGAATTCTCACCTAGCTCTATTCTGTGCTGCAATAAGCCCAAAGCAGCTTCTTTATTAACCAGTGGTAATAAAACATATTCACAGCATATGGACAGGAATCCCACATCACTGGATTGTAAGCAAAATTTCTATAAATTATGGATTTCCCAGTCTTTGGTGATCCTGTTATAATTGCACAAAATGTTCAAAAATGATAACTTTTTCCTAAAGTGTTTACATAGTGAATATTTTAGGCTTTGTAAACCGGAAGTAGAGTTTTATGTTTTACCCTTGAAAAATACAAAAATGGTTTTTATCTTACAAGCCATACAGAAGCAAGCAGTGGGTTGTTGGTGTGGACTGTGGCTTACAAATCGTTCTTAACTTGTTCCTTATTTTATTGAGTACTTTTGGCTTTGAATAGTGTTTGTTTTTATTTATCTGATTAATCTTTGCTTTTCCTCTTTCTTTGAGTAATGATTCCTCTTCCTGGTACTTTTCTTTGGAGGTACGGACAAGAGGTCTGCAGGCAGCATTAGGGATTGAAATCAGAGCCTCACACAGGCTACACATGTGCTGTATGGCTGAGCTACATTCCAGCCCGCTCTTTAATTTTCTGAGATAGGAGCTCACTAAGTTGCCGAGGTTTGCCTTGAACTTTGAATCCTTCTGCCTCAGCCTTCCAAGGAGCTGCAATTTCAAGCCTGTGCTACCTGGTCTAGCTTGTATGACTCTTCTATAGCACAGATGAAAACCTGCTTTGAGTTGTTAATCTTTGATAACAAAGCATGATCCCTTCACATTTATCATTGTCACTGACTTTAGAATTTTATTCTTGCCTTTTCCCCCTACATTTTTCTTTTTCTATTGAACATAAACAAGGGAGACAGAAAAAGATCTAATTGTATTGAACATGAGGAAGTAAGATACAGGAAATTGTTCAACTTGGAATAAATGAATATAAGTATCAGAATTATTATTTTATTGAACTGTAAAATTGGTGTTTGATGGGCAATCACATCATTACCTCAGTTGCTTAGCAGGACAAGTTGCTTAGTTAGTAGTGGAGCCCTTGCCTTATTTAATGCTCAGAACCACCCCCACAGTAGACACACACACACACACACACACACACACACACGAATACGCACCAGGAGTTTTACTCCTGAAAATAATAGCCAGGCATGATGGCACACTCCTTTAATCCCTACACTCAGGAGGCAGAGGCAGGTGGATCTCTGAATTTGAACCCAGTCTGATCTACAGAGTAAGTTCTAGGACAACACAGAGAAACCTTGTCTCCAAAAACCAAAATAATAACTAACTAAATGAATGGATGAATAAATAATACGCTTGTTCCCTTATCTACAGGGATACTTTCCAAGATGCTTCCAGGTGCCCCCAAAACACCACTGAATATATAAACACACACACACACACACACACACACATGCGCATATATCTTAAGAGGTTATTAACAATAATAAAACTGAGTAATTTTAGCAATATAGTTCAATAAAACTAAAAACCCATGAATTACTCATTTCTGGGATTTCTGTTTAGTGTTTTGAGGCATCACTTGACTCTGGGCACTAGGTACTAAAGCGAGAGAAGGCACTGATAGGAGAAACCTCTGTGGCCACTATTTCTTCTAAAGGTGGGTTCCACGTGAAAGTGAATAAAGCTGTTTAGAGAGAGAGAGAGTGGACAGCAAGAGAGAGGGGGAGGGTGAAAGAGAGGAAGAGAGATTGGGTGATTAATTTCTATAAATTTATAGTAAGAGCGAGCCCGGGATATCTGAATTCAGACAGATTTATTTGCCCAGGAGTCACAGGCCGTGTCAGTTAACCACCCTGATGTTCCGTCACAGAGGAGTGAGACTGCATATAGACCCAGCGTCTGAGAACCTGAGACAGGAGTGCTGAGATTTTGAGGCTGTCCTGGGCTACAAAGAGAAATCTAACTCCAAGAAAGAAAGAAAAAAGAAAAATATTGTGTTATGGGACAGTGGTCATTTATCCTGTCTCTTGTATTATTTTTAATAAAATGCTGATTGGCCAGTAGCCCGGAAGGAAGTATAGGTGTGACAACCAAGCAGGAAGTAGAGGTGGGGCAATGAGAACAGGAGAATTCTAGGAAGAGGAAAGCACAGTCTGCAGTCGTGACCCAGCCATAGAGGTAACAAGATAGCAAGATGTGACTGCCTTGTCGAAAAAGGTACCAAGCCACGTGGCTACCATAGACAGCAATTATGGGCTGATGTAAGTTCTAAGAGTCAATAAGAAGCTTGAGCTAATAGCCCAACCAGTTTATAATTAATGTAGACTTCTGTGTGATTCTTTGGGACTTAATGACTGTAGGACCGAGCGGGACAGAAACTTCTGTCAACAATAATGGAAGCTCATGTATTCTTGGTTTTCCTGTTATGATTATAAAATGATGGGGAGCTTTAAAAATTGCATCTGTCATTAAAAAATAGTTTTCACCTCAAAGGGAAGAAAAGAGTTTATTCTGCAGCCAAGTGTGAGTAATATGGCCTTGGAGCACAGATTCAAGTTGCCCCAATACCATGTTTTACTACGAAAGTAATTACACGAGATTTTATTAGTTACAGAACAAATAAAATCATAAATCAAGGAATTTAACAAGCACCGCTGGGGACCACAGGAAATTTCACAGTTGTTAGAAGTTTCAGAGTCTAGCTGGGGACATGCTTGGCTTTTGGGTCGATAGGAGCTGGTGGTCTGTCAACACATTTTAAAAGTTTTGGTGGTTGTAGGCAGGCAACACTGACTTTCAAAGAGACTGAAAATTGCCCAAGGTAATTTGTTTATGGCCTACAACATGGTCACTCTCTGTAGTAACACAGTTCAGCCACTTAGCCTTGTAGAAACTTTAACAGACATGGCTATTTTTCACCTGACATCTTTGCCATTGTGAAAAAACCACAGTGGGGTACTGTAGAGCTCTATCCACTTTTGCGCCTTGGGAGGCGGGCATTTTAGCACAGATTCCAAAGCTTGTTACCTTTTGCATCTCACTAACTTCATTTTGTTCACATTCACTGCTTGAGGTTAAAGGTCAGGGCAGCTAGGTGCACCTTTCCATAAAAGCTTCAAGAAACCTCTCAGTGGTGTGCTGGTGCACATACATCTAAGAAACCTCTCAGTGGTGTGCTGGTGCACATACATCTAAGAAACCTCTCAGTGGTGTGCTGGTGCACATACATCTGTAGCAGCATCACTCAGGCTGAGGCGGGAAGTTTGAAGCAATTTCCAGGGTATTCTGGGTAACATAGCAAGACCTAGTCTCAATAAACAAAGCAAGAAAGCAGTCTCGTGCTGAATAAGTAGGATGCGGATTGTTTTAGCAAGAAAGGGGATGGAGGTGTAGCTTTTTAAAAGGCACACAGCATCCACTATAGAATATATGCATCAATGTCTATTTGAAAACAACTAGAGAGTATCCATTACAGATAAATGCAGTTTTAAAAACATGTCACAGGGCTGGGGTAGCTATTAGTTACAGAATGCCTACCCAGGTATGAGGCTCTGGGTTTGATAATCAACACTACAAAAATAATAATGAAATGAAATTTTTTGAATTGTCATCTTATGGAGCTGGAGAGATGACTCAGTGGTTAAGAATGCTTGTAGATCATGCAGATCTGGGTTTGGTTTCCCGCAGCCCACATGCAGATCACAGAGTTACAGATCATCTGTAACTCTAGTTTTAGGGGATCTGATGCCCTTGTGACCTCCACGGGCACTGCTCACACCTGCTACACACAAGTGCAGGCGAACCATTTCTGCACACATAAATAGTTAAACCCAAATCTTTTGTGAAATTCTAATCTCTCTGCTAACATGATCGTAAGGGTTAATTAGAAATTGCTCCTTGCTCCCCCAACTTCTTCCTTTTGTTTTCAACCTCTCTATAATTCCTTCTGCAAAAGAGAAACTCCTCCTGAGTTTTCATCTAAATGGCTGCAGGAGGTCAAAGTCCATGTCTGGATCTGCCTGACTGTGTCACCGTGTCACAAGCCTGCATTCTAAGACGACCAGCTCCACCTCACTCAGCACTGAGGAGCCAGGTTAGAATGACCTTGCCACGTCCCAGTGAAGTAGAGTGATTACCAGTGTGGACTATAGCAGCACAGAGAGGAGCCATATGTACTGTGGATGTCAAAATATAGACTATAGCTACACGTGCATGCACACACACACACACACACACACACACACACACACACACATGATGTAAAGGTGTAGAATAATGTCCAGAACAGTTACTAAGTTGGTTATTCAAGGAGTAAGATGATGAATTGGGAGCTGCATTGTTGGAGAAGACTGTGTGCTACCCATAGCTGAAGGAACTAGGCTGCCAAGTGCATGACCTGAAACCAAATGCAGGTCTCTTACATTTGCCTGCGTCAGGTCCTAAATCTATATAATTTGCTGGCTTTTGATAAACTGATAATGTCCAGATAACAGCAATCCCAATTATAACAAACAACATATCTTTTTACCACAGAAAATTCACTCATAGCCCTCTTCAGTCTTTTGAATGTTTAAAACCAACCAACACTTTGTTTCAGTTTGTACTCCTTCAGTTCCAGACCTCCATCTGTCAAATAGTTCCTAGGGTGAGGCTCCCCCCCCCTTCCCTACCCTGATTAAAAACTGTGCCCCTAGGTGCTGAGGAGATGGGCCAGTGGGTCAAAGGATCTTCCACACCCATGTAACAGCCAGGCACATGTATCTGTATACCCATGGCTGGGGAGTGAAGAGACGAGGCAAGACAGACTGATCTCTGGACCTTGCTGGCTGGCCAGCCAAGACATGACTTTAGTTAGCTCTAGGGTCAAAGGGAGATTTTGTCTCAAACTAGGTGGAAGGCGGTAGAACAAGACACCCAGTGTTGATCTCTGACTTGTACACGCACATGTGCACATGTATGTATGTATGTATGTATGCACACATAATAAATAGCATTATTAACAATTTCACACTTAAAATTCATTTTTAAAATTCCTAACGCATTAAAGTTCTTGTTAATTTTACTTGATTATGAGCTGATTCTCTCATCTTCAAGCTTTGGGCCTATAAGAAAGCTCATGGGGATAGAAAGAGGTATTGTGTTACTTCTCTATCTCAACCAGTTTTCTCATTCGTAATTGGATAGACAGACTTTATCTTTTTAAGCTGTGTGTTGTACTGCTTTCTGATTCACCGGTTTATCCATCTTCGTGTGTTATATATTGCTATTATAAAATACTGGACACTATATAAAGGTATGGTGCTGTCCTCACAGGGCTCCTACCTTCCCTGCCTGGTGTCATAACCTGGGTGAAGAGCACAAAGGGAAATGACTACAGGCAGAAGAGACCACGTGTGTCAGGTGGCCTTGCTTTGTGACCGCTTGCTCTCATGAAAACCAACTTGATCTCACGAGAGCTAAATTAATCCCTGAGAAAGTGCAGGACCCATGACTTAGCTTCTAGCCGGGCCTTCCTCCTGAAGGTCTGCTACCACTTAATGCCAGCAGATTAGACGGCACGCTTCCAGATATAAACTCAGAGCATACACATATCTTACCAAAGCACATAACATAATTTTCATGTTTGCGTCGCAGGAATTGTTCCACTTGGCATTTTTTTGAGCTTTTTTATTCTGCTTTTATGATTGTCTCATCAATTCATGTTTTTTAGTCTTGTCTACAGAAGTATTAAATATTGTACAGTATTTTATAGTGTGTTGGGTGCTTTTGTAACTATTTCTTGCTATATTGTGAGTACTTGGAAGGTGGTTTTCTTTCCTTTTTATCTTTTCTTGCACACCTTATAATCATCTGTGATCTTTTTTTTTGTGAAAAAGATCTTTTTGTTTGCCTGAAACATAGAATTTAGAATTTCCTTCAATGACATCTTTTGAAGAAAAATGTTTTTTATCAAAATGTGTTATATTGTATTTTTTTTAATTATTGAAGGCTATTTTGATGAATATAGAGCTTTAAGTTGCTGGGTTTGTTTTCAGCTTATTAAAAATACTGTGTCCTCTCTTAAATTCCATTGTTACTATCAAGAATGATTACTACTTAATAGGTAAGCTGTCATCTGCGCCCAACTCATAGTCACATTGAAAATTTTCATACAGTGTTTGAAAAAATTTGGAACTATACAGAGGTACAAAGGGTGTTTAAACTGGAGAGAGTTTAAACTTTTAGAGGTAATAGAGTTACTGACTCCACTCCAGGGCATTTTAAGTTATTTTTATCTCTGTCTTTAAATTAAGTAATGTATATATTTAATTTTTTCTTTATTTTATTTTATTTTTATTTTTTTTAAAAGAAAACAAACTGAGCCGGGCAGTGGTGGTGCATGCCTTTAATCCCAGCACTCGGGAGGCAGAGGTAAGCGGATTTCTGTGAGTTCGAGACCAGCCTGGTCTACAAGAGCTAGTTCCAGGACAGGCTCCAAAGCTACAGAGAAACCCTGTCTCAAAAAAAAAAGAAAACAAACTATCTTTTTTCATTATAGATGCCAACCCAATTTCCACTTCCTCTCCTTCTCCCATTCTCTCCACTTATACACACACCACCCCCTGCTTGTCTCCCCCTCCCCTGTACTCCCCATCCACTCCTCAGAGAAGGTAAGGCACATTGCTTTGGGGAAGGTCCAAGGCCTTCCCTACTATGTCTAGGCTGAGCAAGGCATCCATCCAAAGAGAATAGTTTCCCAAAAAGCCAGTACAAGCAGCAGGTATAAATCCTGGTGCCATGGCCAGTGGCCCCTCAATCTGCCCCAGCCATGTAACTGCCACCCACATCCAGAGGGACTAGTTTGGTCCTATGCTGGTTCCTTCCCTGCCTGGCTGGAGTTGGTGAGCTCTTAATTAGCTCAGGCAGACTGTTTCAGTGAGTGTCCCAATCATGGTCTTGACCTCCCACTCCTCCCACTCTTCAGCTGGACTTTGGGAGCTCAGTCCATTGCTCCATGCGGGTCTCTGCCTCTGTTTCCATCAGTTGCTGGATGAAGGTTCTATGGTGACATTTAAGGTATTCATCAGTCTGACTACAGGACAAGTCCAGTTCAGGCCCCCTCTCCTCTATTGCTTAGTTTCTTAGCTGGGGTCATCCTTGTGGATTCCTGGCATTTTTCTAGAATCAGGTTTCTTGCTAGAACCATAATGGCTCCCTCAATCAAAATATCTTTTTCTTTACTCTCATCTCTGTCCTTCCTCCACCTCAACTATCCCGTTCCCTCAAGTTCTCCTCTCACCTCCCCTTCTCTCCTCCTCTTTCCCTTCCACCCTCCCTTCTCTCCCCACCCCTATGATCACAATTTTGTCAGGTGATCTTGTCTATTTCGACTTTCCAGGTGGACCTATCTATGTTTTTCTTAGAGTTTAACTTGTTACTTAGCTTCTTTAAGATCATAAACTATAGGCTCCATGTCCTTTGTTTATAGCCACTTATGAGTGAGTACACAACATACTCATCTTTTTGGTATCTTCTTTCATTTTTTTTCTTCAAAGACTTAAAGTTCTTGTCGCACCCTTAAAATTAAATTTTGGGCTGTAAATCCACTCAAGAGTTGGTCAGTGCTTTCCAGTTTACCCCTCCCCCTTGATTCAAAGAGCCAAGGAAATTTCACCATAAAGCATGGAGACATTACTTCTGCCTCACCCTTCCCTATTGTGTATGTGGGGCTTTTAGAAGTGTTGGCTTAATGTTTCAAATGCTTTCATTTAGACTTTATGTCTACTGTGGTGCTCAGTCTTGACTTTGTCCCCCTTGTGTTGTGAAGCCTTCAGAGCCAGCAGTTCAGGTCCTCTGGGATCAGCACCGGTCAGGGCAGACACTGACTGCACACACTGCTCACTCTTTGTTTGTGACCCCTTGTTTTGTTAGCTCTTAGCTGCCATTAGGAGGTGTTTTATGTATCTATTGTCATTTCTGTTTCAGTGCCAAGATTGCCCTAAATCACGTGGTTAATATTAAAATTGAATACATTTGACTTTTTAATGTGTTTGACTTAAATGTATTATCTATACTTATTTTCCCTTTTCATTTTCTTTTTTTTTTTTTTTTTTGGTTTTTCGAGACAGGGTTCATTTTCTTTTTTATTATAAAAATTTTAATTATTTCTTTTATTTTTTGAGATCATAATATAATTACAACATTTTCCCCTTTTCTTTCCTCCAAACCCTCCCATACACCCTTTTGTTGATGTCCTTCCTCTTCCACACTTATAGCCTCTTTCTTCCTTCTTTCTTTATGAAAGAATTTGTTTGCATTTATTTTGATCATGTTTTCCTAGTCCCCAATTTCCCCCAGATTCTCCCCCATGGCCTCTTTATTTCAGGAATTGTTGTTACTTACATCTATGTGTATGTGTATGCATGTGTTGTGCGTGTTTATGTATACACCCATTCCTAAATACATAAATACTGCTTGCTCTGTCTGTGTCATGTTACCTGGATGTAGATTTTTAGGAATGACCATTGGTACTGAGTAACCATGGGTGTGCTCTTCTTCCTTGGGTAAGACTGTTTATCCCAAACTCAACATTCCTTAGTTGCCTGTAGTTCTTAGTGTAGGCCTCGTGGCTTTTCTTAGCATGTCTGCTGTTGTTGTTGTCCTTGTTCAGCTCATATTTAGGAAGTCACCATGAAACTCTGGTTGTCCTGGAACTCACTCTGTAGACCAAGCCTTGAACTTACAAAGATCCACTTGCCTTTGCCTCCTGAATACATTGCTGGGATTAAAGATACGCACCACCAGCTTGGCCCCTTTCCATTTTTAGTAATTTTTATTTGTTTTTTCTCTTTGTTTTGATTTGATGTTAGTTAAAGATCTTTTGAAAACTAAATTCCCTGTTCTTTTCTATTGGGTTTTTTTGTAGTGGTTTCTTCCTCATTTGTTTCCTGGGGTTAGGGATTGAATCCATATCCTCGCATCCCTAGGCAAGTAGGATTCTACCTCTGAGCTGTAGCCATCAGCCCCATGCATTTTGTTATTCTCAGTAGGCTCTTCTGTCTTACTTCCTTTTGGTACTCTGATTTACTGAAATGCTGTTAGGATTAAAATAGCCTATTGTACTTACTAAGATAAGTTCTTAGCCTTTTCATTTTTCTAGGGTCAGCATTAAGTGTTCTTCTGCTTGACTTTATAACTGTAGCTCACAGTCTTTTTATGTGAGTTTCATTGTTAAGAATTTCCAAATAACTTTGTAAAGTTTATTATTCTTGTTTCTTTTGATTAGTGATTTAGAAACATTGATTATATACTTAAAATTTCTATGACATTACAGATTTTTTTGTTCAAGAGAGGGTTTCCCAGTAGCTATGGAGCCTGTCCTGGAACTCACTCTGTAGACCAGGCTGTCCTCGAACTCACAGAGATCCACCTGCCTCTGCTTCCCAAGTGCTGGGATTAAAGGCATGTGCCACCATTGCCCTGCTCATTACAAATTTTTCTTTTTTTTATTACAGATTTTTCTAGTTAACTTTTTAATACGATTTTTCAACTTAAGTACAAGAAATTATGAAATTTGCCATGTATTATTTCAGTTCTTTAACAAATGTTTTGCTTTTAATGATCTAACATATACTCAGATAAAATGGCCTATATGTATACTTTATTCCATATATATGGAAATATGCTCATATATTCCAGATACACACACAGAGAGGTTATTAAGGAGGACCTGCTTTGATTCTTCCCCCACTAGGCCAGGGTTGGCGTGTATTGTCCAGATCTTCTCTACCTAGTCTTGGTAGCTTCACTCAGTGTTATCCTCACTCTCTCACTGTTGTGACTGCCCCAACAGAACAACTTCAGAGATGTCAGTCCATCGCGGCAAGGGGGTGACTCTCAGAGCAGTTACATGGTGGAAGCCAGGAAGCGAGATAGGAGTGCCACTGCTTCTTTCCTCCCATTCAGGCTGGGTCTTCATCATCATTACTAAAAGTGCCTCACAGACACACCAGATGTCTCACAGTCTCCCAGGTGATTCTAAATCCAGTCGAAATTGGCATAAAGATTAGCCACCTCTGCAAGAGCAGCAAGTGCTCTTACTGCTGAGCCATCTCTGCAGCTATATGTCAATGATCTTATTTCATATTTTCTTTTTTATCATTCATGTTCTGTTGTTTTATCTCTGTTATTTTAATTTTATTGAATTAAATTTTATTAATCTTTCTACTATTTTAGAAAGTATACATTATCTTAACTATTCACTGTTAATATCAAATTCATATCAATCCATGTCTACAGTTAAAAAATAATTTGCTCCTTTATTGGGTAATAAAATACGTTTAAATTGCGCATTGATTGGCCTCCTTCTGATGGGTATGTATTTCTAGTTATTTTGATCTGCTCCTTGTTTATAAAGCCAGTGATGACTTCTGTGTGCATTTACCATGCTCTTCGTTCTTCTTTCTCCTCACATGTCAGACCGCGAATGGAAACCTGGGATCACTTTCCTTTATCTGCACCAACTGTAGAGTTCCCTCTAGCGGAGGATCTAGGGGCACGCTCCTTCATCTTTTGTCTGAAGACACTGCCCTTGAGTCCATCATACCAGCACACTGAGAACCAAATTAGCTGAGGGAATTTTGCCTGTAGTTCGTGGTTTCAGACACTTCAGGTCATAGTTGTGGTCCCAGGGATCAGACCTAGGTCAGTGTAGAATGGCAGGAAGGGACTGTGTGTTAGAGCAAAGGGGTCAGTGACCGTACAGTGTCTAGGAGACCACAGGAGGGAGAGGGAGAGGAGGTCAGGTCACAAGTGTCCCCTTTGTAGGGGAGAGGAGGTCAGGTCACAAGTGTCCCCTTAGTAATCTTTACCTATAAAAAGGCCCAATATCCAAAAAAGTTCTCCCGCCTCCCAATAGTTCCATAAATTGGTAATCAAGCATTTAACATAAGTTATGGGTGGTCATAAATTTCTCACCCATACCAGATCCCATCTTTTTTACAGTATGATATAGGATAAGTATAAGATGACAGTTATTTTTTTCCTGCATACTAGAAGTGTGTGATCAGCTGTTGCTCCCAATATTAATTCTGTGAGGTCAACATACCATCTTCGTCTGGCTTTAAAAATTCCCTTTGTCTGATGCTGTACAATATTTTAAATGATAATTTTTGTATTACTCTGTTAACTCCGTATGGACATGTCCAGCTTTCTGAAACTTTGTGTCAGTGTCTTTTGTCAGGTAGAACATGTTCCAGGTATCGCCTTTCTGATACAACCCTGGTGGTTCTCTTTTCTCCTTTTAAACATCCATTTGTTTATGTTAGATGTTTTTACTATATTTTTCATGTCTTCTTTACATTTGTGTCTCATTGGCTCTATTTTGTTTTGTAAAATGTATGCCAGCCTCCTTCAATTAAGAAACTAAATTATATAAATAATAGCACATAATCACTATACATGCATACAGTATGTAATGACCAAATCGCATTAACATACTTACACTTTCAACACCTATTGTTTCTTTGAGAGCCTTTAAATTTTTCCCCTTTGGCTCTCTATGACCTGTACAGTAATTACTGTAAGCTATAGGTAGACACCTGACTGCACGCCGGAGCTGTCCTTCTATGGCCATCGTTCTAGCCTGCTCTTGTGTGAACCAACTGTTGAGCCCCCACATGCATCTCAGTGTGTCTGGATCATCTCACTTGATGCTTCTTCCTTGTCCTTGCCAGAATTTGTTATTTTTATCTTCTTGATAATAGCGACTCTATTTAGGGAAAGGAGATATTTTTCTTTTTGGGGTGGGGGAGGGTCTCGAGACAGGATTTCTCTGTAGCTTTGAAACCTGTCTAGAACTCGCTCTGTAGACCAGGCTGGCCTCAAACTCAGAGATCTGCCTACCTGTGCCTCCCCAGTGCTGAGATTAAAGCTGTGTGCCACCACCACGTAGTAAGAAAGATGATATTTCATTATAGTTTTGATTTATATTTCTCTGATGGAGAACTTTTTATTATAAGATCTTGGCCATTTGTCAAATCTTCAGCAAACCAACTTATGCTGGTTTTGGATTTTTAAAGGTAGAATTTTTTTTTTTTTTTTTTTTTTGGTTTTTCAAGACAGGGTTTCTCTGCAGCTTTTTTAGAGCCTGTCCTGGAACTAGCTCTTGTAGACCAGGCTGGCCTCGAAAGGGTAGAATATTTTTATTATTATTAACCTGAAGGCCAGAAGTTTCAAGTCAGACAGAAAGCATCAGACTTAGATCTAGGGCATCATGCTTTTAAGCACGATAGGCAGATGCTATTTAGTACTAAGTCCTCTAAAGCCTAGAAGTGCATGTTATACTTGCTGTAACCTGACTTTGGAGTCACAATGCAGTGGTGTCTAAAATTAGACAAGGAGTATAATTTCTAGATTATAAATAGCTGTGTTGTTTTTTGAGATCACAAAGGAATAAGAAAATTTTAGTTTTTTTATCTGTCCTCTGTATGAAACAAGAACCTCTATAAAATTAAAAATATCTATTCCTTGAATGTTTGATTGAAGTTTGCCTATAAAGCTGTGATTTCTTTGTAACTTTTTAACTATTGATTTTTGTTTAATTTTTCCCATTTTTTTGAGATGTCTCATGTAGGCCAGGCTGACTGTGAATTCCTAGTCGTTCTGTCTCTTCCGTCTGAGAAACGGATTGAGGCACAGTCTACCATGCCAGCTCTGACTGTTTGTTCGTTGTTGTGCTTGGCTATGGAATCCTGTCCACACTGTCTAGTCTCTCACAATTCTCTTGCCTCATGTGTGCCACCACCCCTGGCTTCAATGTCCTTTATAGCTACTGGGGCCATCTTACATGTTCTTTGTGCACTCAAGTCCGTTTGGGCAAATTTTATATTTCTTCAGGTCATGTTTAGTAAGGAACTTATTCATCTTAAGTTTTTTATTTTTATCCACGTGTTTCTCTCTCTCTCTCTCTCTCTCTCTCTCTCTCTCTCTCTCTCTCTGTGTGTGTGTGTGTGTGTGTGTGTGTGTCATGTGTGTACATGTGCATATGGAGGCCACAGGCCAATGTTGAGCATCCTTTAGAATTGCTCTCCACCCTGTTTTCTGAGACAGGGTCTCTCACTGAACCTGCAGCTCACCAGTCGGGTTAGACAGGGTGATCCTTGTGTTCCCTGCTCCACAGCACTGGGACTGCAGACTTAGGTCTTCATGACTGCTGAGTGAGCCATCTCCCACAGGCCCTTAAGTTTTTAATTTATTTGCATAAAATTTCTTCATAGTATCTTTTAATTTAAAGCCACCTGTATCTGAGATTATGCCTTTTTTTCTTAATATTGCTTATTTTGCCCTCTCTTATTTTCTTAATTACTTTTACCATAAGTTTATTATTTTGTTTTGTTTTTCTTTTCTTTCTTTCTTTCTTTTTTTTGACAAGGTGCCCTCGAACTCATAGTAACTGTCCTGCCTCAGCTGCCCAAGTTCTGGGATTATAGGCATGAGCCACCATACTTTTTATATTACTTTTGTTTTACTATTTATATTGTTTCTTCATATGATAACTTTGACCTTTTTTCTATTTTTATAAATTTGTATTCTATTTTCACATCTTTATAATTTCCTTTTTCTACTTTTTAAGGGATTCCTGGTGTTTTTCTAATGTAATTTAAAATCTTTTCTAGTTATCATTTAAACTGATATATTTCTTTCCTTCTGCTGTGATGTAGACATTGGGTTATGTGTTCCCCCCAAAAGTTCCATGGCTGCAGACTTAGTCCACACACAGGTGCTGTTGTGGGGGGAGCCTTTGGGGGTAGCGTCTATAGGAAGTCCTGGGAGGGGGCGACTGTAGGGCCACACCCATGTTTTCATCCTTTCTGACTCCCAGCTCTGACTCATGGTCCTCTACACTCCCACCACGGTCCATAGCGCAGAGGCCCAAACATTAGTGCTGTCCCTCCAAGACTGTGATCTAAATACACCGCTTCTCTTTACAAAGTTAGTTGTCGAGGACATTTGCTGTGGTGAGGTAAGACTGACCAATACATCACCACTTATGGTACAGTCAACACGTTTTAGGTGTATCTTCGTTGTTTTTCAGATCTAGGCCTTTTCTAAATTACCACCACATCCTCCTCTCCATATCTTGCTTCATTTTCTATATTGATTTTATTTCTTCTAGTTCTTCCCTTCCCCAAACACCTTCATAAATCTTTCTCTGTTACCTTGCTTGAGATTCATGTGTTTCTTAATTAGTACCTTTCATGAGCTCCAAAAAGTTCTCAATTATTTTCAGATCTCTTATTTGCAAATCAAGTGATTCTCCTCTATTTTGTGATCGATCTTTTCTTTGTGTGGAACTTTTGATGGGATTTCTCTGTAGCATGTATTGAAGTTAGGAATTTGATAAGATATGTTATTTGTGCATGCATGTTTGTGGAAGGGAGAGGTCTTGTGTGTTGATGTTTGGGGCATCACAGAGAGGCATAGGTAGACTTTAGCATTCTAGATTACTACGAACCTGTTACTATTAATGCAATGCTTGAAGTGTTTTCTAAGATATAAATTCCTTGAATTTTCTTTCTTTTTTAAAAGATATATTTGTTACGTATACAGTGTTCTGTTTGCATGTATGCCTGCAGGCCAGAAGAGGGCACCAGACCTCATTATAGATGGTTGTGAGCCACCAAGTAGTTGTTGGGAATTGAACTTGGGACCTCTGGAAGAGCAGTCAATGCTCTTAACCTCTGAACCATCTCACCAGCCCAATTTCTTAAATTTTCAATCCAATAACACATTCTCAGGGCAAATATTTGTCAATATAACTTATTTTGAATTATTTTAGATGACGGAAGTTCTTCACTCTCCCTTTACCTTACACCTCTGTGGCTTAGGTGTTGAACTGTTGGTCTCTGATGTGCTTTTATACATGGATTAGTTCATTGTTGGATTGATAAGTTGATGGCATTATTGGAAAGTAGTAGAAGCTAGGGCACGTGGTCTGGTTGGAAGAAGGACGTCATGGAGTAGGGGTGGGATGTGCCCTGAAAAGACAGTTCTTTTCCTGGTGTCTTCCTTCTTTCTGCCTCATTTTGCTTCACCTCATGCTGCCTACCATGATGTTCTAGCTTAGGCAAGGTGCCTGTGGACTGAACTCTGTGGAACTGTGGCCCAAATGCAGCCTTCATATCCTAAGTTGTTTTTTGACGGTATTTTATCACAGAAAGAAAAAGTGAACTGATACAGTGCCCATCTTCCTCGAGGGGAAAAGAAAACTGTTGTAGTCATCTTATGTCCTTAAAGCTGTCAGGTCAGTCTTTCTGATGTATTAGAGAGATAAAGACAACACACTGGCTAAGCCAGCTAAAATTATATGAGTGCTGTGGGACAGTGGTCCTCTACCTGTAAAGATTTGTCTCTTGTACTTGTTTAATAAAATGTTGATTGGCCAGGAGCCAGGCAGGAAGTCTAGGTGGGGAGACCAGAACAAGACAATTCTGGGAAGAGGAAAGGCTCAGCAGCAGTTGTCACCCAGACACAGAGGAAGCAGGATGAGAATGCCTTACTGATAAAAGGTACCAAGACTTGGCTAACACGGACTAGAATTGTGGGTTAATGTAAGATATAAGAGTTAATAAGAAGCTTGAACTGATAGGCCAGCCAGTTTATAATTAATGCAGGCCTCTGTGTTTCTTTGGGACTAAACAGCTGCGGGACCAGGCAGGACAGAAACCTCTGTCAGCATATGAGTTTTTAATTTACCAATGACGAAGAACAAGCTTGCGCCTCAGAGTCTCTTGGTGCCTATACTCAGGGATTTGGCATTTTTAAAGCCAAAAACCACATGACCATAATTATATCAGAGTTAGATGAGAGTCAGAGTAACCTTGATACGTTCATGTCTGGCAGAACATAGCAAGTACTTTAGATATCAAATGACAATACCTTCTTTAGTTCATATAAAGTTCTTTTAGTTTCATATACCTTCTTTAGTTATTTTGGTTTGCATGAATTATTTTGGTTAATACATTTGGACCCTGGCCAAAGTCACAGAAACCTCAGGTTGCTGCCTAGGTCTAGAGCTGTCTGGGTGGACACAGATGGAGTCAGGGTACGATGTCCTTGCCTCAGTCTCTTCTGTGTTAGTGCATGCTCTATAGAAGTGGTGCTGTGCAAGCAGAGAGCATAGCTTTGGAGTCAGGCACATCCATAGTAAATTCTTTTTTTGATTCTTTTTTTTTTTTTTGGTTGTAAACTTAGCTTTTAACTGCTGGGCCATCTTTCCATTCCTTAAATTCTTTTTTTTCCAGCCAATTTTTTTAACATTTCTTTGTGTGTACACACACATGCACATATACACATGCATACACTGCATAGCCTGTGTTAGGAGACCAGACGATAACTTAGGAGAATGAGGACACCTGGAAAAGAACTGTCTTTTCAGGCACATCTCCCCCATACCCTGCAATCTATGGTATATTTCTTCCAACTAGGCCACATTTCCTAGTTTCTACCACTTCCCAACAATTCCATCAACTTATGAATCTATCAATGAACTAATCCATTTATAAAAGCACATCATGTTCGTTTTATTTGTTTGTTTATTTTGGATTTTCATGACAGGGTTTCTCTGTGTAACAGTCCTGGATGTCCTAGAACTCACTTTGTAAACCAGGCTGGTCTCGAACTCACAGAGAGCCACCTGCCTCTGTCTCCTGAGAACTGGGATTAAAGGCGTGCGCCACCACCACCAACTCCACACATGGTGTTCTAATGGCCTTTCAACTGTGTCACAATCCATTGTCTCCTTCTCCCATGTGGATCCCAGGGGTTGAACTCAGGTCCTCAGGCTTGGTAGCAAGTGCTGCTACCCACTGAGACATCTCACTAGCCCCAAACTAAAGTTTTTATTTCATTTCATAGCTGAGATTGGAAAACATACATGATGAGTTTCCAAATTTGTAGTTACTTAATGGGATATTTTATAGGGTTGTATGACTAGAACTTAGCAAAATAGACATGGAACAAATATTCCCTCCCTGCCATACCTCTCCACTGACTACTGAGTCAAGCCTTTAAAATCCTTCTCATTACTTAATGTTTGATGATTAATTAGGTAGCTATGTATGGTACTTCTACTATATGTCAGGAATTATCTGGACATTGGAAAGTGGTAAACCTGGCCTTTGTTGAAATCCAGGTTTTTCTTTCTCTTTCTCTGCCTCTATTACTGTATTGATACTAAAAGGTTCTCCTCAACCATCACTAGATTCTTGAAATTTTAATATCAAAAGCTTCAGACTTTAATAAATCTTTCTTAAAGCTCCAGGGAATCGCGTCACCAATAATGATAGTGCTCATCCTGTTTAAGATGCCAGTGATACAACTGCATCAATCTGGTGTTGCGGCTTTTGAACTTAAAATTGTTATGTAATGTCTTTGTTCAGTCAAGGTTTCACTACGTTTCCAGGCCCTGAATTTAAATTCTGTCAGTAGCCTGTATGCCACCTTCGCGAGTGTGCGCCTGTGTGCCTGTGTGCCACCATCGCGTGTGTGTGCCTGTGTGCCACCATCACGTGTGTGCGCCTGTGTGCCACCATCGCGAGTGTGCGCCTGTGTGCCACCATCGCGAGTGTGCGCCTGTGTGCCACCATCGCGAGTGTGCGCCTGTGTGCCACCATCGCGAGTGTGCGCCTGTGTGCCACCATCGCAAGTGTGCGCCTGTGTGCCACCATCGCGAGTGTGCGCCTGTGTGCCACCATCGCGAGTGTGCGCCTGTGTGCCACCATCGCGAGTGTGCGCCTGTGTGCCACCATCGCGAGTGTGCGCCTGTGTGCCACCATCGCGTGTGTGCGCCTGTGTGCCACCATCACGTGTGCACCAGTGTGCCACCATCGCGAGTGTGCGCCTGTGTGCCACCATCGCGAGTGTGCGCCTGTGTGCCACCTTCGCGAGTGTGCACTGCAGGCCTGGCCTTCTGATTTTCATTCATTACTTTAATTTCTTCACTTTTGATGTTTGAGAACTGAACCTGGAGCCTGAGCGTGTTGTTCCCCTGTTGCTGTGTGGCCATAGTCGTCTTGGTCGCCTGACCACACACCAACGCCCTGTTCTGCCTCTGTTGACCTCTTTGTAGGAAGGTCTGAAAGGGGTAGCTATAAATAGTTTTGTTTTAAGATTTTAATCAGGGCATTTAAAAGTATTTGTTATAAAAATAGCTTTGGGTTCTTATAAGAGTCTGTGGATGTGTGCTCTTAATTCTGAGCCTAACAAGGGCAGAACTCACCTGCATGATACATTTTATCTATATTAGGTACTTAAGTGTTATCCTTGGGGAATCAACCTTCATAATATGTATTTTTGGACAGACTAAATGAAAGCACTAGTTTATTAGAAAGCTCTGAAAATGGAGCATATAAAAACCTTATTCCATACTTAGAGATGCAAATTATGATTTTTTTTAATTTTTTCTATATTGAACTTTCATTTCATATGTAGAGGAGATGTTTATATTCTGTAAGGTCAACACTATGGTTTTGTTTAGGAGTTCTAAGAGTAGTTTGTACTGACAAGTGTGTAATACAGTGTGGAAACACCAATGTTAGCAGATGGCTTTGTACTGGGTGCACACGTGACTTCATAATGCCTTGTTTTCAGCAGCAGTGGGGTTATGTTTATCTTGCCCTTGCTTTTTTCAGACTATTTTATAGACAGAACTAGAAATACTAGTTATATAAGCTATTCTAGCACAGACTAGAAAGTAGGTCATTGTGATGGGAGTATGCTAAACCACCCACTGGTTGCTATAGCAATGACCTACTTTAGAAACTATTTCTGTTGATTCATGTTGAAATCATCTTTTGGAAGTGGCATAAGGACGTTACTACATGTACGCTTCTATAGTAGTAAAAGGTAGTGGTTTTTAGAGGGAAAATTCCTTAAAACATTTAAAACAAGGAGGTGCATTATTGTCTCTTTATTTCAGAGTGGTTCATTCAGTGTTATAGTTAAGTTGTGCCTTTGTACAGTGAAGGGTTGTAGTGAGTTTACTAACAGTTGGCCTATTTAAAAACCAGTCTATTTTCAACCAGATCTTCCAGTGGGAGCACATGGCTGCAGTATATGTCAAATTTGTCTGCTCGGTGTTCAGTGCTGTTTTAAGGCACTTATCTTTATAATGTAGGAGTGTTTAAATAATGTGTTCTGTGGAGCACACAGTCTGAACTCTTGAGTAATCCTGTTCCAAGCTAAGGACAAAGGGTTATTTTATGTAGTTTTCAAATACTGGTTTTCATTTATCACGAAAGAGAAACTGTTCTATTCAGTGACTTGTTGCTATGAATCTACACTGTTTATGGTTTATTTTTATATAGCACCACCACAGACTTACAGGCTCAGAGATCAGTCGATTTGAGTTTTAATTGTATCGTCCTTTTTTAACAAATAGGTATTTGTATAGCAGTGACTTTGTCACTGGGGAAGATAAAACCTTGGTTCACAGTCACATTCATGTGGAGTTACACATTCAGTGAGATTCTGTATAGGCCTGGCGTCCAACTAATTTATTCTTCCCTGTTGCCATTCCCAAGTGTTTATCTATGTATATACATGGGGTTTGTTTTCAGAAATAGATATTACTCTCCTTTTTCTCTCTTTTCCTTTAAGGCAGGTCAGACAGACTGCCTATGTAGCCCTTGGCCTTGGGATCCTTCTACTTCATTTCTTGAGTATTGGAATTACAAGTGTATGCCTCCCTGCCCATCTTCAGAATAGAAACTATTCTAAAGGGAAAGTAACAATGACTTTCATTTAATTTATATCAGCCATGTGCTACCAGTTGGTTTTATATATTTCTAATCCTCTCAGGACCTGTGTAAAACAGCTGTACTGGCATCTTATCCTACTTCCAGTCTTCTCAGTAGACTGCAAGACATGAGGTGATGGCATTTGCCAGGTACATAAAATAAAACCTCGGTTAGGGAAGCCACGGCATGAAAAATTAGATACAGGAGATGCACAGAAAAGAGGTGTGTGTGTGTGTGTGTGTGTGTGTGTGTGTGTGTGTACATATACATGTTTGCATGCAGGTTTTTCTGCTAAAATGAATGATTTGAACTTTGCTTGTGATGAAATACATTCTTCTGGACAGTTGAGAGAGGAGAGAAAGTGACTTCAGCTCTAAGACTTCAGACTTTGTATAAACTTGAGATGGGAATTGGCAAAAATCCTTCAGAGTGAGGAAAGATATCACATGTTCAAGAGAACAATTGTGTACAGAAGAGTAGTAGCTTGGTTTAGTGCATACAGTAGTGGCGTGGGATAGAAGATGAACCTGGAGCCATTGGATGGTGACTGAGAACATACTTTGCTTTTTATTGGATAAAAAATGAGTCCCAAAGACCTTTGTACAAGAATCTGTGCCTCAAAGCGATCTGATAATGTGTACTGAGATGGATTATGATGGCAGAGATTGTTGGTAGGCAGGGCTATTTTAAGACCGCAATAAATACAAGCAAGAGATAAAACTACCATTATTGTAGTAAAAATAGAACACCAAGTATTCAGTAACACATAATAATGTTCACCATGTAACAGACACTGTTCTAAGAGCCTCACATATGGTAATTTACTCAGCTTCCACAAAAATTCCCATGTGTGTCCTATTATACTCCAATTTTATAGACAAGGAAATTCAGGATTTTCTGCAGGTGATTAGTATATAATACATACTGCTAGATTTGTGAAGAATATGGAACATCTGTGCAATGCATGCTGAGAAACGTGAAATTACCTCTTGCTCTCTAAAGGTGTTTAGCACCAGTAAGCCAGGTACAGGAGATCAGGTCTCACCCTTCCTACCCCGAAGGAATGTGTGCTGGAATCAATTTTGATATTAGTGCATTTTTATCTCTACTCAAACTCCATTTCTCAAGGGTAGATATAATAAATACCCTGGTAAGTAATGTTTCAGTTACTTCCTTATGTACAACTAAACATAAATTGATACATATAAGTTTTATTTAACCAAAGAAATACACATATAGTTTTTTCTGTATTTGTGGTATATACATGTTTATCATTTTCATATGAGTGTATGAATATGAATTCACATGCATGATGTTAATCTAGACTCGATTGTTTATTTTATGAGTTAATTATATCCTTTTGGTATTTTTCTTTCTTTTCCCACCTTGCTTGTTATAGATATGTTCCCATCATTACATTCCGTATGAAGAATACTTACTTCCAGTTTTGGTAGAAAGTGTGGGCTCAGTGATACAGCAAAGATTTAGAGATCCCCTCTGCCTTGGATTGTCTCTACGGGATAGTTTGAGCTTTCTGTTGTTTTTACTTAAGCAAACTTCATTCCATTTATTTTATCAAAAAAATCTTTGATGATCTTTATTACATCTAAGATATCTCAAACATACCTTGGGAAGTGGTGAGCTGGAGACGTGGCTCATTAGTAACTTACTGCACAATTATGAGGACCAGAGTT
Source organism: Arvicola amphibius (assembly GCF_903992535.2). NCBI lineage: Eukaryota > Metazoa > Chordata > Mammalia > Rodentia > Cricetidae > Arvicola > Arvicola amphibius. The sequence continues at coordinate 1,518,179 of NC_052063.2, forward strand.
CAGATCCTAGCAACACATAACAAGGTACCCCTCAAATACCAGCCATGCCAGTGCTTCAGGGAGGCAAAAACAGGATTGTTGAGGCTTACTGAATGCCACCAATATAGCAGAGTTAAATGTGAGATCCCATTCAGGGAGAGACCCTGCCTCAAAGGAATAGGAGGAGACTTTGGGGGCGGGCACTGACACTCTCTTCTGCCCTTCATGGGTATGAACAGGCTGTCTACTCACAGAGCCATATACTGCAAATAAATAATCTCTAACCATTGTTGTAAAAATTAAATATCTCTTCTGGGGCTGCAGCTGTATCTGAATTGATAGAGTGCTTGCCTCACATGCTGGATTCAATCTCTAGCACCATATAAAGAAGCCTAGCACTGTGGCACGCACTTAGAATCCCAGCAGCCAGGATCAGAAGTTAGAAGCTATCCTTGACTTCACAACAAGATCAAGGATGGCCTGAACTACACAAGACCACGTCCTCCCAAACTCCAAAACAATCTTGCTAAGAAAACACAAGAAATTGCATGACTACCTGTGAACACTTCTCACTTATTAAATTATGCATATTTGTGAATAATATGAACCTCAGATGTTTTTGTATCACTGCATCTACTAACAGCAATCTTTTCTCAAAATAGTAAGACATGTAGTAGTGCGCAGGGGTGGGGTTCAGGTGTTAGGAAGTAAGTCCAAACCAAGACAGAAAGGGGATAGTTGAAATTTTAAAAAAGGAGAACAATGTTTTATTTCCTGTTTGTTTAACAACACCATGAGACTTGTTAAGATGAAATGATAAGATTATCTTTCATATCTACATGGGTATACCTGTGGATATAGAGAGCTCTCCAAAGTTCTCCAAAGCTATGGGAGGCTGCTAAAGAGGGCATATGTCAGACTAACTAGTCACTTATGTCACTCATGGCTAGTTATAAAATACCAGCAAGACCAAGGTACTGAAGGCAGAGAGTGCACAAAGAGTACAGACAGTCCCCAGTCGGAGCAGTCTTCAGCACAGCGCCGTGTGTGTGACCTTTCAGAGGTAGAAATGTTGTGCTGTGTTGGGATGTTGGCTGCTGGCCGCTGGAGATTGGATCCCATGGCTCCCCTTAGCCCTTGGCTACCGTCCTGTAGCATTTGTTTCTGCCGTGTGTTCTTCCTTTCCGCCTGGCTTCTTCCTCACAGCTGCTTCTCAGTGAGGTTGTAGCTCATGGGGAGGGCAGACAAAAGAAACCTTAACCCGAAGAACATAGAAGGAACAAAGTAGAGACAAACTGAGATCTGCCCAGCTGAGAGGAGCAGAATCTGGTGGAATTAAAGGATAATGAGCTTGGGCTTTCCAGAGTAGGCCTCCCTTTTGGATGTGTCCTGAGAAATGCTGTGTCCTCGCAACAGAAGATGTAGAGTAAGCAGTTTCCCTACTGCTCCAGAATTTTCCCAGGTGTCTGTCATTTGTAAATCTCATTTCTGCTTACTTCGCTGAAGAAGTCTGTGTGATCCCACCCACTCCATGAAACCTTTGTTTCAAATTAACCTAGTATTCTCTATAGTCACGAGTTAATGGCATATGATTTAGCATCTATCTATTCCTTTTTCTTATATTAGAAGCTTTATTAGATTTAGAAAAGGACATTATAGTTTCTCCTAGGTGATTGCAATGTCCTCTAGCAAAGTATTCATTTTCTCTCATTTGCCTGTTTTGTTTTTTGCATCAGGGTCTCCTATAGCCCTGACTGACCGCAAACTTGTTACATAATTGAGGCTGATCTTGAATTTGTGGCTCTAAGGTCATCTCTCAAATGCTCTGTTTACTGCTGTGTAGCACCATACCACACCCCAGATGCTTAAATTATTCAGACATCCAGAGTTACCAAGTAGAGTGTTTCCATTTTTCCCAATAAAAGATATTCTAGATTCCTTAAAGTAACTTTTCCATAAAAAATTTTCATTTTATTAGATTTGAACAATGAAACTAGTTCATTTAATTGCTTTGATGTTTATTTATATATTTTTTATGATTACAAGTTAATTTTTTACTAGATTATTTAGTGAAAATTAGTGATTTAATCAGGACTTGCTTAAAATGTTGGAGATTATGATGTAATAAAAAACTCTTGTCAGTATGGCATCTGAGAATACTGAGTCACCAGTAAATAAAATGATGAGTCCACATTTGCCATTTGTAGAATGTAGTGTTACAATATTTTATACGTTGTAGATACATATTTTAAGGTTTATAATATTTTCTCTCTAGATTTTTGCTTCAGTGTCTTGAGGATCTGGATTCCAATCTACGGAAGCTGAATTCTCGTCTGTTTGTGATTCGTGGACAGCCAGCTGATGTGTTCCCCAGGCTTTTCAAGGTAATTTGAAAATATATGCATGAATAATAATCTTTGCCAGAGCAAATATTTGACAAATAAGACTTTTTTAGCGAAAGCATGTGAGGTAGTATTTTTTTTAAGCTTTTTATTGATTCTTCGTGGATTTTATATCCTGTATCCTGATCCCATTCATCTCCTCATACCTTTGTATGCATCCTCTGCCCTTGCAACCTCCCCCTCAATATAAAATAAGAAAAGTTTTAAAAAAAAAGCTTTCATCATGGAAGCTGGAGTGTGACACAGAAGCCACAGTACCCTTTAGTCCACACAGCTTTACTTGTAAGTGTTCATTGCAATGAAGCCTCTGGTTTCTGTTGCATTATCAATACTGGATCCTCACTGGGACCCTTCGTGGAGATCCTGTTGTTGCCCTGTGTCATGGAGATCCTGCAGCTTTGGATCTGCAGGTCCGGCCCCTTCATGTGCTCCAGCAGTTCACAGATGGGGTGTTTGTTGGGTGGGTCAACTCATAGCTCTGGTTCTGGGCCTGGGTGGTAGCTGGGTTGGTCAGCCCACCAGCTCCCCCTCTTCCCCACCATCAAGGTGAGCTCTCCAGCACTGCCCCGGGCAAACTCATCAGTGCAGCAGGCAGCAAGGGGCCAGGCCAGTTCTCCCGCTCTCTCCTGAACCCACACCACCAGGGCCAGCCAGCTCCAGTGTGTTGCCCTGCTCTCCCCAAGTGCTGCAGCCCGTGAGGACCAGAGCCAGCTCTCTGCTCTCTTGACACCAAGGCTATCACTCCCATGTGCTGCAGGGAGGGGGTTGCTGTGCCAGGACCACATGGGTGGGGCCAGCTCTCCCATGCTCATGTTCTTGAGGCTGGCTCACCAGAGCCCTGTCAACAGGATCAGCCCTACTGTGGTGTCCAAAGGAAATAGTATTTTTAAATAAATAAAAAAAATGTGGCTTTTCTTTATTGACAGTGCTAATATAGTAAAATTAGACATTAGAAAGGTTAAAATGAAAAGTTCCTTTTTGGCCTCAGACTATTAGCTCTCCCCAAAGCAGCACTATTTCCATTTCCTGCATGTGCAAATACAAATACCCTTTGTATGAACAAGAATTTATGTGTGTTTAGACATCCATGTGTCTGTGTTCATTGTTCTCTGCTTTAATAGTCAAATGAGAACATGTTATACACAATCTTCTGTTCTTATTCATATGTTGGAGGACATTTCATGTCAGCTCCTGGTCTTTTATATGATTCTGTAGTAACATGTATGGGTGTGTTAGGTTTCTTCTGCTGGTTTTCTATTGAATGTTTAGTTACTCTTCACAGAGGCCTCTGGCTAACACAGTGTTGCCAGGGAACCTCCTTGTCCACATTTATGTTCCTTTGTGAGGGTTTTTTTTAAAGAGGGCAGTGACAGTTAATCTCCATTGTCACCTTGATGTTTAGAGTCACCTGGGAAATGGGTCTCTGAACGTGACTGGGATGGGATTGTCCTGACTGTTACTCGAGGTGGCCAGACCCACCCACTGTGGGCGACACCATTGCTTAGTGGGGTCCTGGACTGTCACTGGAGGAGGGAGCTGAGAAGCAGCGTGGCTCATCACTCCCTGCACCCTGACGCTGGACTCTGAGCCCCAGGCAGCCGTCCTCAGAGAGTCCCAGCACAGCAACAGAAAAAGAGTTAACACTCACATCTTATCAGTAGTGTCGAATTATAGTGTTGGGGGATTTTGTTTTGACTTGAGTTGGAAGAATCTTCCTAATTTCCTCGTCTTACTGCGGTGAAAACTTCTCAAGGTCTGAAGGAAATTAATGAATTGCCCTAGATCAGACGTTGAGCTGATCTGAGCATCTCAGACAACTCATGTTCCTGCAACCTTAAATTCTTCCCCTCCCTCTTACTACACATAGATTTCTAGCTGTATATCTGCTTATGTTGCAGCTAATTGATACATCTTAATTTTTAAAATGGCTTTTTTCCTGGATTTTCGAGGCAGGGTTTCTCTATGTAGCCCTAGCTGTCCTGGAACTTGCTCTGTAGACCAGGCTGGCCTTGACCTCAGAGATCCATCTGCCTCTGCCTCCCCGGTGCTTGGATTAAAGGTATCTGCAAAAATAGCAATATTTCTAATGCAAAAGAGACGTTGCTTTCCCTGAATGAGAAGGTCTTCAGTGCTGGGAAGTAAATCAGTTTTGCCTAACTTTCCTAGTATGGAAGAAACATTAGTGCTTACCTAATGCAGCAGTCTTAGCTAGGGACTGTTTACCCCTGAAGAATCCTCATTTAGTCTAGGTGTGTGGAAGAGCTCTGACAAGAAAGCAGACTGAAAGTCATGATGCCTCATCCACAGCCACACAAGCAGCAGTGTGTGGGGATAAGCACCTCAGTCCTGTCTCCACATCTACTTGGTAGAAGTGAAATGTCTTCTAAGATTTTGGTATTACAAATACCATAGTTTTTTATTTTGTTTTTAAACAGACTTTTTCTCAGGCCAGTGACTTTTTTGTATTGTATTGTATTTTCCTCACTGGGACGGGAGAGGGTTCAGTGACTGACATACTCACTGCTCTTCCCGAGACCTTGACTTGGTTCCCAGCACCCACATGACAGCTCATGGTCGTCAGTAACTCTGGCTCCAGGAGACCCAGTGCCCTCTTTTGGCCTCTGAGGACACCATGCATCGTGAAGAACTTCATATATGCAGGCAAAATACCCATACACATAAAATAGAAATAAACTTAAATATATAATTTTAAACTTTAATTCTGGATAGAATAGCATCATATTGTTTCATGCTGCCTTACACAGAGTCAGTGAGATGGCTTAGCAGGGAAAGGCACTGTCACCAGATCTGACACTTGAGTTTGGTCTCTGCACCCATGGTGAAAGCAGACTGGCTCCTGCAGCTGTCCTCTGACCTCCATGGCACTGAGACATGCACATGCATCCTCTCACACATCTTAGAATACATTTGATAGTTAATGTAATGCGGGTACAGGATACACAGAGAGAGCCATTACTTATTCTGACTTTTTTATTCAGCTACATAAAAAATAATCTGTATTAAAGTGCCAGTTGTGAAGAACTCGCTTGGGTTTGTTCACATATCATCAGTCAGTTTGGTGTAACTGGTGTTTGTAGAGCAGGGCATTTTTGGAATTACAGAATGAATAGACATGCATTTCTGGTGCACAGAAAACATTCACCTAAGCGGACCACCCTCACTCATAAAATAGATATCAGAAAGTACAGACAATTGAAGTCTCACAAATTTCACTCTCTGAGTCCAATAGAATTAAATTTAAAATAAATAGCAACAGAATACCAAATATGGATAACCGGCCCCAGCAGTACTCGGGAAAGCTCATAGCTTTCTATATTGTTATAGAAATGAAGGAGACAAATAAATAACTTTTTGCCTCAAAGATGGAAAAGGAATAAATCAAGCCAATCACAAAGTAGAGGAAAGGAAACGGTAAAGGACTGGATATGAGTTAAACAAAGCAGCCCTGGGAAGGCATCCGCGCAGGCATCGGCTGTTGTGCCTGCTCTCTGACTCTGCCCAGCACTGTGACATGAGCTGGGCACTGTACACATGTCTCCTTTACTTGTTGCCATGACGTTAGTCTTGCCATGACAGTAGCCACTACTGGTTGTTCTTTTTCAAGGATATTTCAGAGGTGCTTCCTAGAAGAAAATGGTGTGTAAATTAATACATTTAATGTTCAGGGACTGTTACCCCTGGCTTTTCAGTTTTTCTTATGGAGAATGTTCACTAATTCATTCCCAGGGAAGAGATGAGTGATGTGTTGAGGAGTTGAGGAGAAAGAGCTGGGTGAGTATGGTTCAGTCAGTTCCTTTTCTCTTTCACATACATTTTACCCTCCTCTTCTGCATACTGTCTTAGAGCGAGAGCCCATAACCTAAGGCAGGCGCTCCGTATTGTTGGCAGAGTAGGGAATGTTACGTACCACTGTCCACTTCAGTAGTAACTATCAGCAAGCTGATTTCCCTTAAACCTACTGATACTTTCTCCAACTAAACTTTACTGATAATGCTGCTTATATTTTTACCTTTAGCTCTTGACTTATGTGCCTGAACTCAAAAAGCAGAAATAACAGGGAGTATTATTTATTAACTCACCTCAAACACTTAATAGCTAAAATATTATTTCTCAAAAAATACACAGAACTAATTGTAAGATACTCGTTAGGCTAAATGTCTTCATGACTTACACAATGAAGGGTTCTGTTGTTAAATTACAAGGAGCTCTAAGAAACCACACAGTTACAACAGAATCAAGAGGACATCAGCTGCAATGCACAGAAGCACACACGTGGAAGCCGTGATGCTTAGGGTTCACCATGCTCCCCCGTGCTCTCTGCTCACTAAAACACGATGCAGGCTAGGAGAGCAGTGTGTCTGCAGTGTGAGTTGTCTTCACTGGGAGACTCTCAGCTCTCAGTCCTGTGTGTCTGCAGTGTGAGCTGTCTACACTGGGAGACTCTCAGCTCTCAGTCCTGGGGTGCTTTACTGCTAGACTGTACACCTTAGCATGAAATAAACACATAAGCGTGTATACACTATGGTTCCTACTCTCATTCACAGTATATCCTTAAATTTCAAAAATGCCCCATTTGTACTAGCAAATACGAACTAAGGCAATCATGTTAACTGCTGTTGCGTTCCAGACCTTCAAGAAAGGAAAAACTTGTAAATGTGTTGTTTTTCTCCTAGTAGTTTCAAAGACGCCTTTGAACGATAATGAATACGTGCAGCTGGCAGTCACTCTGGGGCGGTGCTGATGGGAACTTAAGGCACAGCAGCCGAGAACATGCCCAGCATCTAAGCTTAAAATGTGCTTGTGTTTAACCCATCGTTTTTCTCTCAAGGACTTATTTCTAGGAAAATATGATAAATGACTAAATACGTCTTAAATGTATGTACTGGGCTAGAGAGGTGGCTCAGCCACTAAGAGAGCTTCCTGCTCTTCCAGCACACTTGACTTCAGATCTCAGCACCCACATCGACAGCTCACAGTGGTCCATAACCCCAGCTCCCGAGGTTCTGATGCCTTCTTCAGCTTCCATGGCACACACGAGCACAAATATACACACTAAAAAAATTAAATTTCTTTATCTGAAAGATTAATTAAAAAAATAAATCTTTATGAAAGGTAATCAATTGCCAAATGTATAATGTACATTGTACCATTGGTGACACCTTTGGTCTGTTCATGTGGTATCATTTAGTCAGTTAAATAACAGAATTATAGGATTTCTATTCCTTTTTGAAGTAAATCAGAATAGATTTTAGAATTCAATAAAAGTTGACTACCATCCTGAGATAATCATTTAATTCCCTTAAGTCAGTCTCCTTATTTATAGCAACTATAAAGACATGTAAGTTACTGATGCAATAGTAGTCAATAGTTGCTGTTTTATTGCTCAGTCCAAGTTTTCTCGTGTCAACTTTTTGTTGTTGTTGCTGTTGTTTTCAAGACAGGGTTTCTCTGAGTAGCTGTCCTGAAACTCACTTTATAGAACAACCTGGCCTAGAACCTGGAAATCTGCCTGCCTCAGCCTACCAAGTGCTGGAACTAAAGGGTGCACCACCACCACCACCCAGTTTGCTGTCAACATTTTAATAGTCAGAAATAAGTCTTTCTAAGCAAAACAGTTCATACCATATCAGCTATCAAAGGCTTTTTAAAGAGAAGTTCTTAGAATCACCAGACATAAGTTCATATGCCTCTGTAAACCTGAACATGTCCCTTTTTAGAAAAAAAATAATAGCTTTATCTGCAATATAGCAAATGGAGGTGGTTTTCATTCAGAAATAAATAAGGCAATAAAAGCAATTGAAATAAATACTACCTAAACACTGTAGTATAGATCTGCTCATGCCTGGCACAGTGCCTAGAGTCTGGTTAGCATATGTTTGTCATATTTTCACATTGACAAATGGGTTATTTTCCGCCCACATTTTTGAAGTTTGGTTTATGTAGATTTTGAGCTTTTCATTATTTGATGTTAGAAGAAGAACATAATTATAAACCATAATGTATTGTTGCCCCCCTCATTATTTGATGTTAGAAGAAGAACATAATTATAAACCATAATGTATTGTCGCCCCCCCCCCCCCTCTCTGGCTTCAGGAATGGAGCATCACTAAACTGTCCATTGAGTATGACTCGGAGCCTTTTGGGAAGGAACGAGATGCAGCTATCAAGAAGCTGGCCACCGAGGCTGGAGTGGAGGTCATCGTGCGCATTTCACACACCCTGTATGACCTGGACAAGTAAGGCGAGCTCCTAGACATTGTTAAGTACTCTGTTGGGTGACAGTAAGGACATAGCTGAGCAAGGTTATGAAGTGGAAATGACAGAACCAGAATGTACACCGAGCCCTTAGCATTTTACTCAGCTGCTGTGATTTCATTTGCTCAGTTGTGATACCAAAATTATAGACATAGTGCATAAAAGTATTTAGCCTTTCAGCATTAAACTAAGAAATGTTATTTTCCCATTTTTATCCGACTACTGACTCATCCCAGTATTGCCTTTCTAGGATGTCAGTATTACTAAATTTACAGCTGTGTGTTTGACACATAGCCATAATTTACGTTTATATATTTTGTGTTACTATGTGGGTACTCTTTTGTCCTTTTGTTTAGCTGAGATGAAAACAGAAGTAATATAACTACCCAGCTAAAGCCCTCTGAACCATGGTTTCATACCCTATTGGTCAGTGTTTACTGAAACACTGTCCAGTCCCTGGGGCGCTTTGGCCAGCAAAGATTCTGTGGCCAAATTGAGCTTAGCGTGCAGCATGTGCTAAGATTCTAGGGAGTTCATGAGCTGTGCAAGTTTACAGTAACTGTTGGCATGAAATGGTCTATAAATATGAAAAGATCACGATTTATATACTATCAAATGATTTCACCTTTTAAATTATGTACACATTTTACCATTAACAAAATAATTCTGTAAGTCACATATCAAACTAAATTAACTTCTGTTTGCAAGTTGATGAATAGAATCATGGTTTGATTCAGACAAATGTCTTACCTTGTTATTAACCTAGGAGTGCCCGGCCCTTTGGTTAATAAAATGTGCCTTCTAGTTTACCAGTTTTCTTAACTGCAGCGAGTGATTATAAGGAGGCAAAGGGGATAAGAGAAATTGCTGCTAACTGGGAGACTCGGCTGTGTTGTGAACTTAATTTTTATTGGGTTGTGAATGCATATTAAAGGTTATCATATTTATGTCATGTATAAAAATGTTTCCTATGGGTTCCAGTTTTCTAGTAGATAATTAAGAGACATGGGATAGTGTCATTGTAGCACCATTGCATTCAGCAGAATTCATGATAGTCCCGTGTGTGATCTCAGGGTACTAAGCCAAAACAAACTTTACTTACAGCAAGACTAGTTTTCCTGATGTTTTTTCTGTAAACATAATTGATAATAAGGTATAAAGAAAAATACATTATGTTTGGGATGAAGAAATACTTGATTAGCAATGTTATCAATTATGTGATCTTTGCTCATCTACCTAAATGATAAAGCTGCTTTAACCTGTAGTTGTAAGCAAATAGCTGGAATGAAAAAGCATAATTAATTATTGTGAAAGTGTCTGGACAGCAGACCTTCAAAGGTGCTGCTGGCTGGCCTTTTCCTGGAAGTGTGACTGGATTGAGGCATCGAGTGGGCAGCAATCACTGCATAATGTACTTAAGTCTAAATGCCTTGGAAAAAATGTAATGATTTGGAATTTGGGGTACATATATCTTTGGTATTTCTCTTTTTATCCATGAGGATGACATTCCAAAAGCCCTGGTAGATGCCCCCAAACCACCAGTTCAAGCCCTGCGTACCCTGTACGTTCTGTTTAAATATCACACAATGATGAAGCTTGGTTTGGAAATTATAAACTATAGGAAGTTAACAGTAGTATTGAACAGTTAAAACAGTATTCTACAATAAGTTATATCATCTAGATGTAATATTTTGCAGCACAAGTGAACATAACTGAACCACAGACAACAGAAGCTCAGAGAGGGTTACTGCTGTGTGACAGACACGTGTGCGTCTAACAAAGGCGCACACAACAGAGAACACCTAGATAGTCTTGAAAACAAGAAAAGATACAGGAACAGATACACAGAATGAGAATGTCTGGGGTGGAAGACACGCGTGCGGCTGTAGGTAGGAAGTGCTGATGGCTTGGGAGCTGTGATTTTAGCTATTGTAGCCACAGAACAGGAACAGTGAGATCATTTCAGTAAAACTAGTATCTGTATGCTTCCTGCAACATCATGGTGTAAACCTCAAATACACACAGCAAATTTTATTTTTACTGACAATTTCCTGGTGTAATCATCAGCCTAGGTGAGTTGTATCAGTGCCTCTGAGATTCCTTGAGCTCATTTGTCACTTGTCCATTGATGGTAGTTTTTATATACACATCCTGTAGGCTAGTTGAACCACTATTATTTTTAAAAATTTGACATCCATGTTTTGATATTTGCATATTCTATTATTTAACACATAATAAATATCTAAGAATTTGAGAGAATGATTTTTAGATTCATTAACTATTTTGAACACGTTTTCTGGTCATACCAAAGGTCTTAATTGATAGATTTCTGATGTTAAGTCTTTGAGCTTATCAAAGTCTGTTGTCATTTCCTGTGTTTTACTCGCTCCTGCAATAGGATCATCGAGCTCAACGGTGGACAGCCGCCTCTCACTTACAAAAGATTTCAGACTCTCGTCAGCAAAATGGAGCCACTGGAGATGCCAGCAGAGACCATCACTTCAGATGTGATAGGAACGTGTGTGACCCCTCTGTCTGATGACCATGATGAAAAGTATGGAGTCCCTTCCCTGGAAGAGCTAGGTGGGTACAGCTCTTTATAAACATGGTGCTTAGGGGTTAAAAATCCACCCAGAGTAAATGGGCAGCACAGAGTGGACCTGATGGCTTTGTTAAGAAAAACAAACAGGAACACGAAGTCAGGATGGGAAGCTTTAGGGGGATGGAGGATAAGGGAAGTGAGTGTGATCAAAATAATTGTATGAAACTCAAATAATTTAAAATATATTTTAAAAAAGTTAATATCAGAAATCATTTGGAAAAATTTACTTTTAATGCAATTTTAATTAGAAGAAAAGTAAAGGGGAAAATAAAGGGAAAACCTCAGAATCTGAATATTTTGTATATTCTGTAACATGTGACCTGCTGTTCTATGAAGAAGTACATTCTGAAGATAAGTGTTGGGGGAGGGGCTTGTTGGTTCCCGGCTGTATTGTGGTCTCTGGGCAGGAGTCTCACATTTGGTGAGGCCAGTGTAGGTCTTCATGTGCAAGTCTAAGCAGTCCTTGCAGTCCTGTGTACTCCTGTGCAGTCCTTGTACTCCTGTGCAGTACTCTGTAGGCCCATGCTCTCCTGTACAGTCCTGTGTACTCCTGTGCAGTCCTCTGTAGGCCCGTGCTCTCCTGTGCAGTCCTGTGTACTCCTGTGCAGTCCTCTGTAGGCCTGTGCTCTCCTGTACAGTCCTGTGTACTCCTGTGTACTCCTGTGCAGTCCTCTGTAGGCCTGTGCTCTTCTGTGCAGTCCTGTGTACTCCTGATACAAATTATTTTTGTTTCATGATAACAATAATCATGGTGATTTTCTTTTCTCTCTTTTCCCGTAGGCTTTGATACAGATGGTTTGTCCTCTGCAGTGTGGCCAGGAGGAGAAACTGAAGCACTTACACGTTTGGAAAGGCATTTGGAAAGAAAGGTACAATGTCGATCATGTACCCAGCTCGTACTTTCAAATGAGCTTTCAGAATGATTTTAGTATTGTTTAGGTGGCGTCAAGGTGGCTCGCCTACAGGCTGAAAACAAATCATAGAGCGTGGGAAAGGACCCACGGCTGAAACAGCACAAACGTAACGGTTGTGAAATCGCCGTCAGCCATCACTTAAATTCATTTTTCTTGTTGATTATTCCTTCTGTTGCTAGTGCCATGGTGTTGCTTCTGATCCTCACTCCTGTGTCAGGTGACCTCACTGGAGCTAGAGCAGGGTTGTACCCATAGTCACACTCCCCTGTCCAAGACTCCTGTGTTCCTGAGACCAGATAATAGTACAGATTCCTGTAGTTACCGTGTTTGTGCCTTTATGGCTGTATCATGATACAGTATCACTTATTTGTTATTGTTACTGTCAACACATGCAGATTATACAAATTAACGACTCACGTGTATTGATCATGTTTATTCACCCCCCCTTATAATCCCTCACCCATAAACTCTCAGAATACTTTTAATAAAGCTTATTCATAGTTAGACACATGAGGAGATGAATGCAATCACTAATGGTAAATTAGAATAGTTATGATCCATACTGTAGTAAGTCAGTTAGGACCTATAACTTATTTGTGGAATTTTCCTTCTAATGTTTTCCAATTCCTTCATTTGACCATAAGCCTCTGAACTCTTGGGAAAGGCAGCAGTGGAGAGGGGCACAGTTGTAGCCCACCTGTATGTCGACAGAGACACATGGAGGTGCCTCACGCCTGATGCTGGGAATCTGAAGGTTGTGGACGGCTTCAGTGAAGGAAAACTCACCTTTCGAGTCCCTTTCTGAAATTATTAAGTCAGAAAAGGGGAGGTGGGGGACACACACAGCACAGGGATAGGTCCTCTCCTTCCACGTGGGGCGAGATGATTGAGCTCACATCATCAGGCTTGGTGGCAGGTTCTCTGCAAACTGCTGGGCTATCTCACTAGTGTCGTTCTGACGCTCTGACGTGATGGATGAAGTTATGTGCTTGTCCCTTGTTTCCAGGCCTGGGTGGCAAACTTTGAAAGACCTCGAATGAATGCGAATTCCCTGCTGGCAAGCCCCACTGGACTCAGCCCTTATCTCCGATTTGGTTGCTTATCCTGTCGACTGTTTTATTTCAAACTAACAGATCTCTACAAAAAGGTATTATCTGAAGTCAGAGCCTATATTTTGAAATACTTTTAACATTTTTTTCTGATAATACCTCTATGCTTTTTAATTGCAGGTAAAGAAAAATAGCTCCCCTCCCCTCTCTCTTTATGGGCAACTTCTGTGGCGTGAATTTTTCTATACGGCAGCAACAAACAACCCACGCTTTGATAAAATGGAAGGGAACCCCATCTGTGTTCAGATCCCTTGGGATAAGAATCCTGAGGCTCTGGCCAAATGGGCAGAAGGCCGGACAGGCTTTCCATGGATTGATGCCATCATGACACAGCTTCGTCAAGAGGGCTGGATTCACCATTTAGCCAGACATGCGGTTGCATGTTTCCTGTCGCGTGGTGACCTGTGGATCAGCTGGGAAGAAGGGATGAAGGTGAGTATCCTGACTAATGTAGCCTTTGAAGGAGCCTGTAACTATTACAGAAGCATTTGGAGTCTGGTCTACACCTAAATATACATGCTAGTACACGTCTGAAATCTGAGCAGCCTGGGAGGCTGAGGACGGAGAAGGCCATCTGGGCTGCAGTGTGAGGTGGGGAAGGGGTTGGTGGGGTGGTATGTGTCTGTTTTGTAGTTTGGCTTTTCAGCGGATAAAGCATATAATAGCCACAGCGTAGACAGTTCAAGAGCATGGTGTCAAACTCAGGCAGGACCTCGTTAAACTGTAGCCCAAGGTCGTCTCTGTGGCGGAGCCAGCCTCCCATAAGAAAGCTTACTGTTGAGCGCTCACGCTCTGGCCTTGTGCGGTAGTGCACGTCTGTTTTCTGTGATCCCACGCAGCATGATAGACATGAGAATGTCTGGAACCCACGGCCAGCCTATGCTACTGTCTGTCTTTAAGAATAACAAAAGCAATTTATTGGATAGATGTATTTATAGGTGAGAGTTTCTGTCATACTCATCCGTGAGCTCTTAGAAATAGTGAATTCCTGTTACATGGAATCATCAGCCATCTTACCTCATCTTAGTACATACATTGAAGCCTACCGCGTTTTCTGACGTCACCATGGTAACCGTGCCTAAGACTTACATACATGCTTTAATACATACATTGAAGCCTACCGCGTTTTCTGACGTCACCATAGTAACCGTGCCTAAGACTTCCATACATGCTTTAATACATACATTGAAGCATACTGCGTTTTCTGACGTCACCATGGTAACCATGCCTAAGACTTACATACATGCTTTAATACATACATTGAAGCCTACCGCGTTTTCTGACGTCACCATGGTAACCATGCCTAAGACTTACATACATGCTTTAACTGTCACCACCTCATAAACTTTGCCAATTCAAAGGCTGTTTATTTTAAACAAAAAAAGCAAAAGACTTTTAAAGTTACCATTTATTGTGTGTGTGCGCGCTTGCATGTGTGCATGTGTGTGTGTGCACGCATACTTGCATGCATGCTCCCCTGTGGGGCCATTCTCATTCAACCTTCACAGTTACAGAAGTAAATTCTATCCAGAAAACTGTATTTATAGTATATTCTTTCCCTGAAATTGCTTGTTAGAACATATATTTTGGAATGTTTAATTTTATAGTTCTATTCAGATTTTCTTGTCTTTTAATCTACAGTGACCTTAAAAATGCTGATTGGTGGGCTGGAGAGATGGCTCAGTGGTTAAGAGCACTGGCTGCTTTTCCAGAGGTCTTGAGTTCAATTCCCAGCAACCACATAGTGGCTCACAACCATCTGTAATGAGATCTGGCACCCTCCTCTGGCATGCGGGCATACATAGAGGCAGAATGTTGTATACATAATAAATAAATAAATCTTTAACAAAAATGCTGATTCGTTATTGTTACTTCTGCAGGTCTTTGAAGAATTGCTGCTTGATGCAGATTGGAGCATAAATGCTGGAAGTTGGATGTGGCTGTCCTGTAGCTCCTTTTTCCAGCAGTTTTTCCACTGCTACTGCCCTGTTGGTTTTGGTAGGAGGACAGATCCCAATGGAGACTATATCAGGTAAGGCAAGGGTGATGTTGGTACGGTTTGAAGGAGCTACTCCAAAGAAGAGCTTTTCCTGCTTATGCAACACTTGGGGGCATGGTGGCACACACTTTTAATCCCAGCACCTAGGAGGCAAAGGCAGGCTCCTCTCTGGATGAGCAGCAGAGAGAGTAAACACGTCATTCATGTGACACTGATGTGCTTTGTGTCACTCATGGTTCATGTTCTGTTACAATGTGCAGTTCATTAAGACATCTCTTCTCCCAAAAGACGTTATTTGCCTGTCCTGAGAGGCTTTCCTGCAAAGTACATCTACGATCCTTGGAACGCACCTGAAGGTATCCAGAAGGTCGCCAAATGTTTAATAGGAGTGAATTACCCCAAGCCAATGGTGAACCACGCCGAGGCCAGCCGCTTGAATATTGAAAGAATGAAGCAGATCTATCAGCAGCTTTCCCGGTACCGAGGGCTAGGTATGTCGGTCACGGGTTACGTTTGGCTTGTCTCCTTCAGCTGTGCAGCTGCCACTGGATTTTGCCTTAGTCATAAGTTTAATAGGAAAATATTTTATTTTCCCTCTAGGTCTTCTTGCCTCGGTGCCCTCTAATCCGAATGGGAATGGAGGACTCATGGGCTATGCTGGAGAGAGTGTCCCAGGCTGCAGCACTGGAGGAAGTAAGTGGGAAGTTTCTATGCTGCACTGTTTAGTGGCCTTACTGGAATAAGCATCATTGCTTAGAAACTCTCTGAAATTATGGATTGTTTGTGTCCATGCATACAGTGCATGCAGGGTCTTAGACAGAGTTCTTGTTGCTGTGAAGAGACACCATGACTCTGGCAGCTCTTACAAAGGAAAACATTTAATCAAGGCTGGCTCACTCACAGTTCAGAGGTTCAGTCCATTATCATCATGGTGGGGAGCATGGCAGTGTGCAGCAGCCATGTGGTAGAGAGATTGCTGCTACATGCTGACATGCAGGCAGCAGGAGGCAGAATTAGACACTGGGTGGTTTCTTGAGCATAGGAGACCTCAAAACCTGCCTTTACAGTGACACTTCCTTCAGCAAGACCACACCTGCTCCATCAAGGCCACACCTCCTAATAGTGCCACTCCCTGTGAGATTCCACCTACCACACATAACACAGTCCCCTCTGTCCATTGGTAATGTGTTAAAGATGCAAGAGTAGCTGAAGGATTTAAATTATGGCTGCCTCATGCTTTTGCACACGAGTTCTTACAAAGTCTGTCTGTGATGGTGATTAGTAATTTTAAATGTATGTAACAGTAGTATCAAAAAGAGCACTTGCTGTTCTTGCAGAGGATACTAGTCAGGTTGCCAGAGCACATGCTAGATGCTTAACAGCTGGCTGTGTGTGACTCCATCTTCAGGAATCTGACACCCTCTTCTGGCTTCTTTAGATACCTGCACACACATTCTGTGCATAAAGACAAGCAGACACAGACAAACATAAATTAAAAATACGTATCTGTATATTTTAAGTCAGTATCTATTGGAAATTTAAGGCATTATATTAGTTTTCTAAAGTTACAGCCAAAAATCACATGAGGCCGAGTAAATAGATTCAAAAGAAAGCATCTTTTCAGAAGTGCTTTCTTTTTAGGTACATGTTCTAAACTGGTATTAAAAGTAAAGCTTTTTTCTGTTGTTTGTTTGCTTTGTTTCTTTTGTTTCTTTTTTTTGTGGTGCTGAGAATCAAAGAGTTTTCATGCTGGGATGAGGTGTTCTACACACCGAGCTATTTTCACAATCTGATAATAAAATCCCCTTAAAAAGTAAATGTTTGTAATCAGAAAGTTCCTATGTCTCTATAAAACCTGCATTTATGCTGTCTTTCTAAGATTATATTTTAGGGAAGAAAAACTTATTTTTAGGAAATAGGGGTTTGGCTCCGTGGTGACCATGATCTCATGGGGGATGAGTGGTGGGGTCCTCACTTGGTATTTGAGGAAACCATCTTTGGAGGGTTAAGCAGCTTAGCCAAGCTCTCCCAGCTCGTAAGAACTGCAGGGGATTGTACGGCCACTCTCAGCTCTCCCCCACCTCCTTTGCAGGTGTGGTATTGTATGCGTTGTTTGTGGGGTGAATATTTCATTACGGGGACATGACCCACCCCCAAACAGTTGCCAAGGTGACAGTCCACTTCAGAAAGGTTCCTTGGAAAAAAGTCTTGGTGTGTCATTTTGAAAGTCTTTCAGATCTCTTGTTCAGCTCACAGTGTGAGAGACAGCCCCTGGGGAGCACTGTGGTGACAGGCAGGAAGCAGAGGGACGCAGGTCGGCTCCAGGTGCTGCTGCTGAGCAGTGGTGCTGCCCTGCTCCAGCTCCACCTGAGTCTCATCACGGCAGCAAGTTGAGCGAGCTCCTTCTGCTTCATGAATTTATAAAATAAGATCATCATGAAATTACTATATTCATGTAAATGGTGACCTTCACCATTTTTTGGGCTCATTCTCTGAAACATTTAAAAGACATGCAGAATATACAACCTACATAGTGCTTTCTGTCTAAATGAAGTATAGAGGAGAAAGAGTGATGAACTACACACACACACACACATACACACACACACACACACACACACACACACACACCACACTTTCAGCCACTGGTTGAGTGGGTGCAAGGGAGGAATCCCTGAGTGAGAGCTGACAAACCTAGGGCCAGTTTCTTTAGAAGATGGTGGATTGTCAGGTGGAGACGAAACCGTTTTAGAGCGAGACACTGGTATGTTGTGGGGAGATCTCTAGGGTTTTGCTCATGCCCAGCCCCTATCCTTTCTGTGGGCTGTTTTCTACAGTGCCTCACCAGGCTCATCCAAGTTCATGACTCTTAGTGACATTTTGATTGTGTTCTACCTCTGAAGTAATAGGCAGCTCTCTTTGGGGGATTGCTTTTTTCCTTTTTTTTAATGACTGGAAAATTCTAACTCTCTGAAATGCAAATAACTCTTTTTTGTTGTTTTTACATGTTTTTATGCTCAGGAAATTAGCTATAGACCCAGAGTGAAGTAGCTGCCACCTGTTTCCTAGTACCAAACTGGTTTAATTTTAGTTTAATTTTTGATACAATTTTTTCTATTAAAAAACTACCTTTGTCAGAAAAATGCAGATTGAAAGTGTTGTGAGGTAGTGCTTGATGCACACCTGGTAGACTGACAGCCACCAGGCCGACTGGGCAGGGTGGGTCCTCAATGCCTGCAGAGCAGGGGAGAAATCCTAGCGCTGTGAAAAAGACAACCGTGCCCAGAGGGAACCCTGGCAGCTGTGGAGAGAGAGCGGAGTTTACTGCGCAGCCTCAAATCCCAGTCCTAACTAGTTTCCCAGAAGAAAACATATGTTCCCCACAGGCTAACCACTGATTGTGACAACTTGACTTGTGTGCTCATGCAATCAAATGTTATTTATAAAAGAATGAACGTGTGTTAACATGTGTTATATGTGTGACCTCAAAAACACTGAGCTAGACAGGAAAAATAACATCTTGCAAATGTTATTTTTAGAGCAGTGGCTCTCAGCCCTCCTAGTGCTGTGACCCTGTAAGATAGTTCCTCATATTGTGGTGACCTCCAACCATGAAATTATTTTCATGCTACTTCATAACTAATGTTGTTACTGTTATGAATCATAATCTGTGTTTTCTGATGATTTTATGCACCACCCCCATGAAAGTATCATTTGGACGAAGGGGTTGCAGCCCTTTGTTGAGAAGCCCTGCTTTACAGTAAGGTGTAAGTTAGCATTCACTCTGGACTGATGGTGTCTACAGTGGGTGTGAGGACCTTCCAGGTGGGAGGAGGTGTGGCTGTGGCTGCACAGAGCTAAATTAACTTTAAAACAGGGCCCTGGACATACTTAAAACAGTTGAATCCAGTGACACCGAGGTGCACCTAGATCTCTGGGCCTGTGAAGCACTCACCTGCTGCTGGCAGCCCCCAGGGTTAGGGCAGCAGTGCTGTGCACTTACAGCCTGATCTTCTGAGCCAGCTTACTCTCAGGCCATTGTTGCCCAGAAAACTCAGAATTTCCTGGGGCAGTCCTTCCACCTGCCTTTGAGCATAAACCACCCAGCTAGGCAGACACTGATATACGCTTATGTAGCAAGAACTCAAGCTGTAAGTTGCTCAGAGTCGTGCTGTATGGGAGAGTAAGGAGAGCCTTTCTCCTCGGCAAGCCCTGCTTGTGCAGTAGAGTCACCTCAGCCAGATAAGTAGTGTGTCCGTGCCCCAGACTCAAGGTGGACACACGTGTGGTTGGCATCTTATTTCTAGATGTGTCCGTGCCTCAGACTCACGGTGGACACGTATGTGGTTGGCATCTTATTTCTAGAGTGTCCGTGCCCCAGACTCACGGTAGACACGTGTGTGGTTGGCTTCTTATTTCTAGAGTGTCCGTGCCCCAGACTCACGGTGGACACGTGTGTGGTTGGCATTTTATTTCTAGAGTGTGCATGCTTTTGTTTTATTTTGATGTGCTTTTAAAAATAGGAGCTAGGGAAATGAACTTAGCATCTGGAAAACTGATTAACTGATAATATATTCCCTATAAGCAGTTGTTTGTTGGGGGAGGTTGCCTGTTCATTTTCCAGCTGCCCAGACTCCCAAAATAATCACACAGAAACTATATTATTTAAATAACTGCTTGACCAGTCACTTAATCACCAGTATTGCTAGCTAGTTTTTACATCTTTGCTTAACCCATTTCTATTATTTTATATTTTACCATGAGGCTCCTGGCCTACCGGCAAGGTTCCAGCTGGCAGCTCGCGCCTTTCTCCTCTGGCAGCTCCATGGCTTCCCCTGACTCTGCCTACTCTCTCCTCCTCTATCTGCTTGGAACTCCTGCCTTGTCCTGTTCTGCTAAGCCCCTGGCCAAAGCAGATTCATTCATTAACCATCTAACAACACATGGACAGGACTTCCCACACCAGTTGTTTCTATGTGTTCAGTTGAGATGGATCTGAACAAGAAGCCATGGTTTTAATAACTTGTGCTGCTTAAAGCTCAAGAACCATTGTCTCAGGGTTTCTCTGTGTAGCCCTGGCTGTCCTGGAGCTCACTCTGTGGACCAGGCTGGCCTCAAACTCACAGATCTAGCCTTCCAAGTGCTGGGATTACAGCCACATGCCTAGTTCTATGAGATGATGAGGGTTAAACCCAGGGCTGCCTGCATGTTGGCAAGTGCTCTACCATCTGAGCTGCATCCCTGCCCTGTCTAATATTTTACTTGACACAGTCTGGCGGTTGGTCTTAGGCCAGCCTCAAATTCATCTTCCCTCCAGAGAGCTGGGGTTATGGACATGATAAACAGTTGGCAGGTTTGGTGTTTGTTTGCAAAGGAGATCTCATAGGAAACTGGATTTGTTTAAAAATCAGAACCTGTTCTCTCCCAGAGCCTTATGAACTAGATCAGTCCCTGGGACCCACTGGGAGAAGGAGGAATCCTAAAGGTTGGCCAGTAACCTCTAGACAGGTGCATGTGCATGCATGCAAGTGCACACACACACACACACACACACACACACACACACACACGCCACATATATACAACACACTGCACATACATAGACATACATCTCAAAGTAATTTTTATTAATGCAAAAACAAAAACTGGAAACTACATTCTTAGCCATTAGTTGCTCGTTGTGTTGTGAACAGTATCTTACAAAAGCAATGTGAGGGAGAGAGGGTTATCTTAACTCATGGTCAAGGAGAGGATCTACCATTGCCAGGAAGCCGTGGTGGCAGGAGTAGAGGCAGCTGGTCACGTGACTTATTCGGTTGGGACCCCAGCATATGGGAAGGTGCTGCCCACAAGGGTGGGGTGCTCATAGACTTGTGTCTTGGGTCATTCTAGACCTGTCATATTGACAGTGTTAACCACCATGGCCTTTTACAGGCCCTTTTCCCAGACTGCACATAGACCTATAGTGAACAGTAGGCATAAATGATTCATTTTAGGGGGAATGATAAAACAATAATTCTCAGTGTAATTTAGAAAGCTCAGAAAAATATAAAACAGAAAAAATGACTTGTATAGTTCCATTTAACATAGACTTATTACAATTTCAGTGCATCTTTTCAGAATCTGAGAATTTCATACATGCATATGTTTTAATCAAATTCACCCCTTTCCCCTCTCCTCCAGTCCCTCACCCTCACACACGCTCTTCCAAATCCCTGCCCTCTTTTTTAAAAGACTCACTGAGTCCTTCTGCTGAGTTTCTTTGTCGAGAAATGTGGTGGTTTTGTTTTATCTTATCATACTTTGTCGTGTTTGGTTGTTATCTCTTAGAGGCCTGTTCCTTTCTTTTTTAATATTTATTTATTATGTATGCAATATTCTGTCTGTGTGTATGCTCGCACACCAGAAGAGGGCACCAGACCTCATTACAGATGGTTGTGAGCCACCATGTGGTTGCTGGGAATTGAACTCAGGACCTTTGGAAGAGCAGGCAATGCTCTTAACCTTTGTGCCATCTCTCCAGCCCAAGCCTGTTCCTTTCTAATGAGAGACAGAAAGGGAGTGGATCGAGAGGGGAGGGGAGGTGGGAAGGAACTGAGAGGCATAGAGGGAGGGGAAACTGTAATCAGAATATATTGTATAAGAAAAGAATCCATTTTCAATAAAACAGAAAAAGAAATAAGTAGTCTTTTTGACATTTGTTTATTTCTTTACTAACCAGGGTTTTGCTATTTAGTCATAGCTGGCCTGGAACTTGCCGTGTAAGCCAGGTTGACCTCAGACTTGTGGCAGTCTTCCTGCCTTGACCTCCTAGTGTTGGGACTGCAAGTCCACACCATATGCCCAGCAGAAATAAGTGTAGTCTTGGGCTGACTACCCCGTGGGCCGTGTGGCTGTATTTTCTTTTTCTCTCTCTTGTATGTTTTGAGTTCTTTGTTTGTTTTGTTCTTGTTTTCAAAGTCGGGCTTTGATGCAGTAGAGGAGGATGCCCTTGAACTTCTTATGCCTTCTGCCCTGCCCTCATTCTGGGCTTACCAACATGTAGCACATCTGGCTTGCATAGACTTTTCATAACCTGGGCACAATGACAAAAAAAATAACTTTATAAAGCTCCCCTGTGTTAGGAAGTCAATTTCTTTTTGAAAGCATTAATAAAATTGCTTATGGAACTTTTCGTGTCTGTGTCTTGTCTTTGTGACCGGAATTGTTTAACTCTCGTCGGGAGACCCTTATTCCCTTGTCTCCAGTGAAATACATTTTAAAGGCTCTGACAGAGATGGACAGGAGGGCAGGGCTGAGGAAGGGCATCTGTTCTCACCGGGGCCCTGTGCTTTGTTCACGATTCCAGTTACCACCCAGAACTGATAGACTGCGCTTGCTAACAACCCGAGTTTTGTCCCCGACTTCCACTTTGGGTGACTCTGGCCTCTGTGGGCACCTGCACTCATACGCCATCCCTACATACAAACACATAACTAAACATAAAATAAACCTTTAAGGAAATAATGAGAGGCTCACACATGTAAAAACCAGGTGTGGCGATACACAGGCCGTCCAGTGTCGCCAGTTGGTGAGCTCTGCGTTCAGTGCAAGACCCTGTCGTAGAGAAAGACACCTGACAACCTCTGCTCCGTACATACGAGCACATACATGACATGTATGCACACAGAATACATACATGTAAACACTACGCACAAAATGAAAATAAAGTACCACCAGTAGTTGAACTGTCAGTGGTCAGCCTGAACTTCAGTTTTCTGGAGTTTAAGATGTGATTTCTGGCTCAGAGTTAAGATTGAGAAAAGTTAAATACAAATATTAAAAAATATAAAAAGTCTTTATAATATACATCTTGGGTTTTTAGATATTTTCTTTTGTTTGAAATGCAGGTTGCTCTCAAGGAAGTATTTTGCATTACGCTCACGGAGACGGTCAGCAAGGTAAGGACGAAGCAGTCGGGCACACTGCGCCCTGCTCCTGGCCCACCTCACACGCCTTTGTACATGTGCAGGGAGAAGCTCCGTGGGCCCGGGCCTCGGCAACGGGAAGCGCCCTAGTCAGGAAGAGGACACACAGAGTGCTGGTCCCAAAGTCCAGCGACAGAGCAGCCACTGATGTGGTAAATACTTGGGAGGCCAGTCTGGTCCCTGGGATGCATATGCAGCTGTTATAACCCAGTTAATGGCTGAACAGGAGGCAGCACTGCACTCGGAGTCCCGCTCCCTGAACCCGCTGTGTTTCAACTTGAAAAACTTGAGATATGACTGTGAGCCTAAAACACAGGAGCCTGCTCATTTCAGTAACTTTAATATGCTCTCTCTAAACCTTTACTCTCAATATTGATCATTAAGGAGGGAAGAGGTTTGAGACACGGTCTCAGTGTGTAGTGCAGGCTACCCGTGACCACATGCACAGGCTAGCCCCATACTGCAGTGATCCTTCTGTGTCATCTTCCTGCGTGCTAGTGTTGCAGACACGTCATATGCTCAGGTCATGCCTCTGCCTTCTCGGGTGTGCTGGTTAAGAAAATATTTGCATGCTACTTTTGCCAGTTTTGAAAGATCTTAAGCTGTTCACATTATCACGTAGTTTTTATGCCACCTAGTTATAATTTAAAGTCAGTAAATGCTCATCAGTTTTTTTATTATCTAATTCTTTGCAGCAAGTTTTAATTGATTTTTTTTCCCTTTTAAATCACAGAAAGCATGCAGGAGGATTTCTGGCGCACCTGAAATTGGCGGGGAAGTCACTTCGCTTCACTTAGATTATTTAAAATGTCCTTCATTTGTGGAAAGCAGTTAGATTTTGAACATATTATTTCTAATAACATTTCTGTGGTTTTTAACTTTTTAATGAATATCACATAGGACAAGTGCTAATTTGTATATAAAGAACTTGGTAAAAGATTTGCTTAATGTAAATATAGTCACAGTTAGTATAGACTCATCAGTATATTTTTGATAATTTTTCATGTATGGTAAAAGTTAAAGTTAACAGATATTCTGATATAAAACTCAAGTTTTGAGAGCCATTGCAAGAAAATGGGAAGTTTTTAGACTTTCTTAAAAGACTTTGTTAAAATTTTAGGACACATTTTTCTTGACATCATTGTTTAACCTAATTTTGCAGTGTTTGATAGCAGTGCTTTAGAGAGTACATGAGATCCAGTGGGTAGACAAGCCTCTGTCAGCGCAGACAGTCTGCCACAGCCGCGTGCAGCTGCTCGGACTCACCAGTGCGTGTGCTCACTTCTTTCTGTCTCCCCATTTTTTTGTTCATTTATAGCTAAAGTGACTTTTGTTATTAAAGTATATGCAAATATGGAATCTTGTGTACTTGGTGTCTATTTTTTCATTTTGTTTTGGGTAAGAGAATTGTTGTGTGACATGTGATACAAATTACAGAGACAAATGATAAGAGCCATGTGTCACCATTTTGAATGAAAGAACAAGTATTATCAATCTAGCAAACTGATATTTTTCAGAATTCTCTAAAAGATTTAAAATCTCATTTGTTTGTATCACATGAAGGGTCTTGTCACTATAAGGCTGTGTGAGCAGCAGTTAGGAGTGTGGCTTTGAAGTCAGAGCCTGAGATAATGGGCAGACGCTCGCCTGTCCGTCTTCATTTTACCATCTCAATGGGAATGAGACTAGTATCTGTTTTATAGTCCCGTTTTATACACAGTGCTCATTAGCACTGCAGGACAGCCCACGCCAGCAAATGTTAGCCTGTGTGGGCTAGGCGCCGCTCCCAGTCACCCCTTACTGTGTTCCACTAGGCACCTTCAACTAAAGGCTGTTAACAGCCACTGGCTTTTCCTTTTCCTCAAACACTCCGCATAGTGGGGGTGTGGGTCAGTAGTAGAGCATTTACCTAGAATGTGTAAGGCCCTGGGTTACATCCTCAGTACCACACACACATACACGCACACACCATACACACACACGCGCGCACACGCACAAACACAAAGTCAGTGTGATTTTATTTTAAAGGTAACTAAAAGGATAAATTTGAGTCAAGATGCAGAAACATGATTTTATATGACAGGCCTTTTAAAAATGTATACTGGATAATAAATTAATGATGCTCAATAAATTTCAATAATAATAAAAAGCCAAGAAGGCGAGGGCTCGGCTTTGTGGTCACTGCTGTCACAAACAGTAGTATTCCAGTTGTCTTCACTAAACCCTCCTGGCCCTGCCTGATGAGTGTACTCGGCAGAACTGCAGAAGTCAGCGGCCTGAGAGTTATCGCCATCCTGTTAATATAAGTCAGTGAGTATCTTGGCATAGGAACGCTGCCGCCACGTCGTGTTTCTCAGCAATCTATTTTCTCCAGAGGTTTTCGAAAGCTGCTCAGCTTGGTCTACACTGTGGCGAGAAAGAATCACTAAAGGGAAGGCCAGTTCGCGCTGTCCTTGAATAGAGTTCCCCACACACACACACACAAAAGCAGAGTTAAGTCATCGAAACCCTACCAGAGATTGAAGTGTTAAAACTCTTTTATTTAAGCCAGGTGGTGATGGTGCCCGCCTTCAATCCTGCCTCGGGAGGCAGAGGCAGGCGGATCTCTGATTTTGAGGACAACCTGGTCTACAGAGCGAATTCTAGGGCAGCCAAAACTACACAGAGAAACTCTGCCTCCATAATAATAGTTGTTATTATTTATTTGGTTTCCTGAATTATTCTTTTAGCTTGAGAACAGCTTTATTAGAGTTTAGGAGAAACCATAGTACAGGTTAGGTGAAACCCCTGGCAGTGCCAGGAGAGGGAGAGAGAGGAAACCATGCCTTTTGAGCTGGATGTAAACAGGACTGAGGAAGGAAAAGGCACACCCAAGGGCACAGGTGGCCCAGTGAGCAGAGGAGAGAGCCAGCTTCCTGAATCCCGGAATTCACTTTGGAAAACTGAACTGAGGGAACCAGACTTTTAATTCACAAAGTTTCCTCATTTCCTTAATTTAGTGTTCTGCTACTATGATAAAACACCATGACCAATGCAGTTCATAAAGGAATGCATTTAACTTGGATTATGGGTCCAAAAGATTAAACTCCATAACAAAGCAAAGGAACAGCTGAGAGCTCACATCTTGGTAAGATTTAGCAGAGAAAATGTCTGAATGTCTGGGAATGTCAAAAGTCTGAAACCTTAAAGCCTGCTCCAACAAGTGCACACCTCTTTATCCTTCCCAAACACTCTGCCAGCTGGGGCCTGAGTGTTCAAACGTTGAACGTGTAAGGGCCGTTCTCATTCGAACCACTGTAACCATTAAAATTTCCATGCATTGCTTATATCCTAGAGACCTCAGAATTGTCTCATTTTTGTAATTTTCTTGAAAATATGCAGGGTAGTAGTCCCATCATGGTGTTCCTCCTAAGGCTTTTTCTGTGTGCACTGTACTGTCATGGCAAAGTCTGAGCGGCATTCATTTGATACGGTTGGTGCAGTTAGTGTCCACCCTTGATTGCAGTGTGCAGGGTACATACTCCTCCAGCACTCGTGCAGAGCGCTGGTGCAAACTTCCCGTGCCCTGTTACTCTCTTCTGCTCCCCACCTCCTGACTGACTGCATAGGGTGGGATTCCAAGTCTTGACTTCACAACCTGTAACTGTTTCTTTTTTGTTTGAGTTTGTTTGTTTCGTGGTGGTGGTTTTGGTTTGTGTTTGTTTTTTGAAATCTTATACTGCAACTCAGGCTGGCCTGGAATTTACTGTAGCCCAGGCTGTCCTTGAACCCACATCAATCATCCCTCATCCACCTTTTGAATGCTAGGATTACAGGTGTGAAGACTGTTTATTCCTTTTCTATGTCTTACTGGAATTTCCTATTTCCAAATGAGAATAGTACATCCAGAATTCTTGTAAAAAAGACTGTAATAAATTCGCAAATAGTGTCGATGTACCAAGAAGGGTTATTGTACATAAATACCCTACTCTCTGTAATAGCTGCTCAGTTAATTCCAGTGACCTACAGAACAGAATTGATCTTGAGTTGAGAACTCACTCTGCTTCCGTGAAACTCAAGAGCAAGTCGTTGGTTCCTCCAACTAAAGCCCAGAGCACAAACCTCAAGAGGGGCAAGGCTGCAATCAGATTTGATTACCATTTCCTGAGTCCTGACTGTGGGTCAAGTTTTGCTCTTGGGAGCATAATCAGTAACCACGGGCCTCTGCCCTACAAGAGGGGTGGGGAGGGGCAGCAGCCTCAGTACATCCCAGCCTAGTGTGTGAGGTCCTGGGAAACACCATTTTCCTTGCTCCGCTGCAGACACAGAGTGGGCACAGGGTGCTCTGCCCGGGGTAGCGCTTAACTCTCATTGTGATTGATAACGTTGTTAATGTGATTCGTTTCTGGCCCTTGCATTGCAGTTCCACAGGCTTGGCGCTGAGGCGGCAGGCCCATAAATGTTTGCTGGTTGGGTGGATCGAAGATTCTGGCTTTGTTGACTTTATGAGTTCGGGCATCACGAGTGAGAGAGAGACCGTGAAGCTCTAGGCCGTTTGTCAGTTCACAGCAGCGATGGAGCGCGGCAGGGAGGTCAGGTTTCAAAGTTTTAAACTGTTCTGAGAGTTCTGAATGACTACAGCCTCTGGTACTGTTCGTTGTTAAGGGGCTGCGACTTTCTCCAAGGGGCCAAGCGATCAATCCGCCGGAGCTGGCTGAGACGGAAGCGCCAGGTGGCACTGGCCAGCAGTAGTCCTGTTGTGACACGCTGGTTCCCACGGGACAGCGACGCCGCCTGTATCCCGTAGTCTAATTGGCTGCGCTCCGGGCGTGGGGGCGTGGCTGCCTGCGCATCAGTTTCCAGAGCTCTGATTGGTTACCAGCCAAGGGCAAAGCGCAGCCGCCTACCTGTTTCCAGGGAGGAGAGGCCTGCGGAGCTGGGTGGGACTCAGGACCCGGGGAACCCCGCTGCGCCCTGTGCCCGCACTGCCGCCCACAGGTGAGCCACCCCCTTTTCCTCCAGCTCGGACTGAGCCCCAAGCCAGTTCACCGGAGTCAGGGTTAGCAGCTACCCACCGAAAACGTCCCCACAGACACTCCAATGGGGAGCACCATGAGTTTCTCCAGAAGAAGGGAAGCTGCTCAGGCCCCTGTATCGGCCCTGGCACTGCTGATTCCTTTGAGCAATTTTGTAGCAGCGATTTTGCTTGCAAAATTAGGATTCGCTTAAAACTCTAGGTCAGAAATTAATTGGTGTTATTGGATGGACTGTTTTAAGTATTCAAAAATGCATTTCACATCTCAAGATTGCTTAAGAAATGCGAACCTGCAGAGAGCAGATCATGTGACCTATTTACCAAGCGCATCTCCGTACATAGGACCCAGGGCCAAAAGTAGGGCTACCATTATCGGATGGCAGCCTTGGGAAAGCTGCCATACCTGCACCCGTCTTTAAGGTGGATTGTGGTCTAGTGAGCGTAGATGTGAGGGTTTTTTAAATATTCTTAATGACTTGTAATATTAACTCATTTAATACGCACTTTCACCGAGAAGCAGTGCCCCGTGTTCCTGTTGCCCACACTGCCAGCACAGAAAGGTGAAGTAGCTTCCCGAAGTTATGGCTAATTGGAAATGAACCCCAAAGCGGTGTGGCTGTGCAGAAGTAACTCAGTTTTTGCCCTCTGCATTGTTCCATGGCCTTGCTCTGTTAATTTGATTTCATTGCTTCGTGGACCATGTTCTTTGCTTGGTACAGATAGTAAACAACAGGGTCCACTGTCGTCATATGTGCAGGAGACCTAGTGCCTAGCACCCTTGAAGGCAGCCTGAGCTTAAAAAGCAAAGCAGAACAAAAAGAAACTGCTGATAAAGGCTACTGTGAAAGTCGCAAGCACACGGGAAGGTGCCTACTACTCCTTCCCAAAGTCAGTGCTGGCAGTCTGCAAACGGGCGGAGATGTAGCTCATTAGAGCACCGTGATGTGAAGGGTCTTCGCTGGTGGGATACCTACGCAGAAACATGGATCGCCACAGCCGTCCTAGGTAGCTGCAGTCCCTGGTGGCATAAAAGCCTTTAAAGGGGACGAGAGGTTTCACCTAAAAGGTCAGAGGGAGACGTTTCCTTAAGAAAGTGACACTCAGTTCTGCGAGTTAGCAGTTAGAGTAGCCCAGAGCCTTTGAAGGCTGGGGTGGGAAGTTAGTGCCTCAGGGACAGAAAGTGACTGTGGTTTGTGAGAGTGGGAGGTGGGGATTCAGGTGATACCAAAGCCCCAAGAATCTTTTCTACAAATGGTTGTGTGTCTATCCTAAAGTGCCACTGAACAGTCTGTTTGTGTGTGTGTGTGGGGGGGGGGGTGACAGGGTCACATCTGAGATGCTTCGGGGAAGCCTCAGGTGAACTAACTGAAGCTCTAGACAGGCACAGGCTCTTTGGGGACAGACTGTAAGGTAAGAAGGAAAGGATGCTTGCTTATTTGGTTTCTCCCCCCCCCACTGGAGAAACCTACCCATTTTAATGTATTTTAATTAAAATATAGTTATATCATTTCCCTTTTCCTTTTTCTTCCCCCAACCCTTTGTCAAGTATACATACACCGTACTCTCTCAAATTCGTGCTCTATGTTTCTTTAATTGTAGTATAGTTTGGTTTTTTGAGACAAGTTGTTACTTTGCAGCCTAGGCTAACCTGAAAAATTCAAGGTAGAGCAGGCTGACCTAGAACTCATGCCTCAGCCTTCCTAGGCTGGAATTTCAGACTACCAAGCCTAAACATGAGGCTGTGGAGGGACAGGGGGAGGAGCCCTAAGAACACAGAGAGGTAGCTCGGAAGTCAAACAGAACATTTTGAAAAACAAGTGGTTGAATAATGCCAAAAGCTACAAAAGCCAAGAGAAATAGGACTTGGAACTACTCAGCAGCTCTGGTTGCAAGGCAGCTGCCTTTAGTGAGAGCCATAAACAGAATAGGAAGGATCTGCAAGAATCGGCGAAGAGGATAGAACCAAGGGAACCGTGGGAGGAGCGGCAGCAGCAGTGAATGTCTGAACTGCAGAAAGGAGAGGGTGCAGCTGAAGGGGTGAATGTCAGTGACCGCATGTGGATGTTATAGTCTTTATTGCTCTTTGTAGATACTGTGCTGGCCTTTTTATTTAACAAGTTGAAAAACGTATTTAGGGGCGGTGGGGAGGTGTGCGCCAAGGTGCATGTGTGGAGGTCGGAGCTCAGTTCTCTCCATTGTGTTCGCCTCTAAGTTTAAAGTCAGATCAGCAGCCTTGGTGACAAGCACCTTGGTTGTGGCATTTCATCTGTATTTTAATAAATAAAGCTTGCCTGAGGATCAGAAAAGTAAAACAGCCACACTGGCCAGCCTTACAGACCAGGCAGCAATGACACACGCCTTTAATCCCAGTAGCCACACTAATTTGCCATAGAAACCAGACGGTAGGGGTGCACGCCCTTAATCCCAGAACTAGAAAGGAATATAAGATGGGAAGAGACAGCTCTCAGACACAGTCTCATTCCGAGATTCCTTTCAGACTGAGGTCAACGTAAGAGCCAGTGACCGGCTGCTTTGCTTTTTTGGTCTTCAGGTTAAACCCCAGTATCTGTCTCTTGAGTTTTTAATTACCATGTTTCACACCTTTACCTGCCGAGCTATCTCGTTGGTCTTTCTTTAGTTTTTTGTTGAGGTACAAAGTCGTAGGATATGAATAGAGTTCATCAAAAATTCTTCTGGCAAGGATTCCCTACTCCAGTTGCCGTTGAAAACATTTATGGGAGGAGCCAAGGTGTTAGCATTGTTGGAGTTAGAGGAAGCAGATTTCAACCCTTTGATGGGCTGGAGGCTTGTGAAGGAAGAAAATCAGGATGAGGTGGAAGCAGAGTTGGGCACGGGCCAAAGATGTGACTGCATTGCTCAAGCGCATATAAAACTCTAGCAGATGTGGAGTGGCTTTTTATGAAAGTCAGGAAGCGGCTACTTGAGGTGGAATCCATTCCTGGTGAAGATGACAGACAGCAAAGGACTTAGAGTCGCATAAACTCAGTGGATAAAGCACTTATTCGGTCTGAGAGGCCTGGCTTTGGATTTGAAACACTTCTACTTGAGGAAAATACTATCAAACAGCATTGGGTGCTACAAAGAAGTCTTTTGGGAAAAGGTCAATTGAAGCAGCGGACTGCATTGTCTTATTCTGAGAACTTGGCAGGAGCTGGCAGGATGGCTAAGCAAGTCAAGGTACTTGTGAGTCAACCTAACAGCTGAGGTCAATCCCAGCACACATGTAAAGGTGGAAATAGAGAGCCAACCCCACTGAGTTGTCCTCAGACCCCATCAGGTGCCTCCACACACATACGATAATAACAAAAAGCATTTTTAGAAAGTCATCCCAGCCTTCAGCAATCACTCCATAGCCATCAATTTCAGGGACGGCAAAGCCATCTGCCACCAAGATTGCAACCAGTAAAGGCTCAGATGATCATTAGCATTTTAAGCAATGGAGTATTTTTTTTTTTTTTTTTTTTTTTTTTTTTGGTTTTTCGAGACAGGGTTTCCCTGTAGTTTTTCTGGAGTATTTCTTAAATTAAGGTATTTTTGTATACATAATGTTACACACGGTCAACAGAGTGTAGAGTGTTGTAAACATATATGTCCTAGAAAACTAAAAAGTTGAAGGGGAGGTCTGGTATACTCGGTGAGGCAGGAACGAGGCAGAGAGGGAAGTGGGGGCTGGGCAGGGCAGCAGCAGGCTACAGATCTGAGTTGAGAGGATTCAGGTTGTCGGTGGACAGTGCAGAAAAGGGCGTTTCCACCGGTTAAGATGGTCTGACAGAAGAAGGCGAGTGTGCAGCACAGGCCAGGAGCAGAGCAGCCTGGCCAAGTTAAGTGGGTGGGGAAGGCCTGCTAACAAGGCTCATGCGGATGGATGCTGAAGGAGGCATCGTAAATTACGGGAGGACCTTGCTCCAAACGAGGTGGAAACACTGGAGGTTCTCCTCTGACCTCTGTGTGGGCGCTCGCTCTCTCTCTCACACACAGTCACACAAAGAATCTGCTGTGGAAAAAAATGTGCCTTGTTTTGACACTTGGTGCAACATGAATGGCCTTTGAAAACATTACACTAAATGAATGGCATAAAGCCAGACATTTAAACAGATGTGTGATATGGCTTCACTTATTAACCTGCCTGGAACAGGAATGGGGATGAAAGGGGGGGGAGTAGACATTTCCAGATGTGAGGTCAGGGATGGAGGGTTCTTGTTCCACGGGTACAGAACTTGTGTTTGACTAGCTACAGAGGTTCATAGTTGTACAGCATTGTCAAAGTAGCCTCTCCACTGAAATACTGCCATGCCTGTGTTAGCATCTTACCACAACCTGTTAAAAAGTGAGAGCTCTAACTCGTGCCTGTAACACCAGCGTGTGGGAGCCTCTGTCTCTCTGTCTGACTGTCTCTAAAGAGTGGTTACTTTGAAGCGCTAAAAGATAGCAGCAGCTGAAAATGAACTGGAGAATGCAATTCTAGAAAAATGACGCTGTCCCCTTATGGAGAGTTTGTCCGTGTTAATTTTTATGATGCACCAAGGACAAAAGGGCACAGAGAAAATCATGCCAAAATAGCATATTAGCCAAAGGTCAGCCTCGCAACGAAACGCTTCACATTTCAGAACCAGGAATTGCTTATATGCTTGTGTTCCTTAGGATGCCATCCAAGATTAGCAACCTCGTGTGCGGCTCTCCGCTCCTCCCTGGGATTTTAGAAACCCATTTTAAGGGGCAAACATGAAGTGCAGGTGGCTGCCCGGCAATAGGCGTGAGCTGAAGTTGGCACGCTTGTGCCGAGATCCGTCCATTACAAATGCTTGTCCGGCATCTTAGTGCCACGGCTAGACTTTACAGGTTGTATTTGTTACTCAGGTTTTTGTTTTTACTGCTAACCGTGTTTGCCCAGAGGAAAGGAGAGGCTGCCTGGCTGTCCTGATGACTACCTCCAGCTTTACCTTTCAGTGAGCAGAAACGGGTACAGCCTCCCTTTCCCTTTGCCTCATTTGATAGGCGCCTCTGTCGGTGGGAGTGGCTTGACATGGAAATGGGGCTGCAATGTTCTTTTCGTTTTGCAGGATGAGACCCTCACACCAAGCTAGCTATTTTATCCGGTGTCCGAGCTACACAGTATCTGCCCCAACAGTCATGGGACCCTTGGCTCTCTGGGACTTTGTCAGAGTTATAGACAGAATTCAGATGTAATTCCCATGTGCAGCTTTGCTCTGTATGTTTGAAAGGTTGTGTGACAAGGCAGGGAGAAGAAGCAGAAGGAAACACTAAGCTATGAAGCACGTGCCTGCAATTCCAACTCAAGAGGCTGAGGCGTGAATGCCATAGTTTGAGGCTAGCCTGGGCTACACATCCAGAGCCATATAGCAAGACCCCACCTCAAAAATAATGAAGCATTAAGTTATCTATAAATGGCAGGGTTGTAGGTTTTTTACCTGCGTCTGTTCCTCAGAATTCAGAGCTCTGCAGAGGGTGTATTAGTTTTATGGAGTTATTTTGGAAAGCTGACATACTTAAACGTTTCATTTACCCTTTGTAAATTGGTCTTCTGTCTTAATCTTGGGATTTGGGGTTTGTTTGTTTAGCAGAAGAAAATATTTTGCTTTAATGCATGTGGGCTCTTACAGGAGAACAGCTTAGACTGGCTAATCACGATAGAAGCTCACTACTCATCAGTTCTGGAGGCTGCAGGCTCTGTCCGAGGACAGCCTGCTCCTCACAGATGACACCTTCTGTGTGTCTCACAATGAGAAGACAAGCAATCTCTTCAAAGCCTTTTTAAAGTATAGTTCTATTCTTTGAGAATTTCATACAGGCATACAGTGTATTTTGGTCATATTCACCCCTGACTCCCCACCCTAGCTCATGTTCTGGACCCACCCCTCCCAAATCCAGCTTAAAGTTGTATCACTACAAGACTTTGGCTCCTGTAGTTCCCGTGATAACTACCACGTATTAGATACTTACTCAGGGCAGGCCATCTTCAGAGGACTTGAAATATGTTCACTCCGACAGTGCCCTGTAAGGTGTGAGTGTTGTCCTGTTTCTAATGCTCACCAACACGTTTCCCGTGAGGTATTTTTTGAATTACTGTTTAGTCTGAAGCTAACAAACTTCACGATCATTCCATACGTTCAATCCAGGGCTGGGCACAGGCAGTTCAGCCACAGAGCCTTCGCCCCACCCCAGCATGAGGTCGGGACGAGAGGCCAGAACCTGCAGAGTAGCAGCGGTGAGAACCTGGATCTGCCTGGAGCCCGGCATACTCACCAGCTCTTTCCCGCTAAAACTGACAGCCCTCACAGAAACTGTCTTAAAGATAATATTTTTATCTTGCCTTGTGGCCTTGGGAACAATGTAAAGAAGGCTAAACTAGGGCTGGAGAGATGGTTCAGAGGTAAAGAGCACTGGCTGCTCTTCCAAAGGTCCTGAGTTCAATTCCCAGGAACCACATGGTGACTCACAACCATCTGTAATGGGATCTGGCGTCCTTTTCTGGCCTGCAGGTAGAGTACTGAGAATACTGTATGCATAATAAATAAATAAATGTTTAAAAAAAAAGCTAAATCGCTAGTAAGACAAGCCGTCTACGTGAGAGGCTCCACTACCAACCAGCGCCCTGCACACAGTAATCATCTGGCTAGGACAGATCTGCGGTCAGCAGCCTGCACGGCAGGAACACTGGTGGTGGCAAGGACGGAAATGGCCGCCTTTGCGCTTACCCTTTCAAGTCTGCGAACACAAGGAGCTGCGGTACCGACAGCTCAGCTCTCTGTGGCAGGGCCGACTTCCCAAGAACCCTCTAAAACTTTACCAAGCCCTAGGGCGTGTGCCTGTTACCAGAGACGACACAGTGGTGAAGGGGTTGGGATACCAACACTTAACACCCTGACACGTAGACTACTTTGAATTAAAGCTACTTGAAAATAGACACTGGGTCATTCTGACTCTTCTGTCCAGGAGCAGGTGGGATTCCCATGGGAAACACCCTGCTGTACTGAGGGGTAACCCTTCTTAGACTGAGTCTTACGGAGTACCTCAGCTCTGACGTTCCTCACACAGTGGAGTTGCTCACTGTCTGTCCCCTTCCGTGTAGCCTGTCCTGCTCTGGGTCCTGTCTTTGTATGGGCTTCCAAGACATGTCCAACTCGTAGGAAATAAACTGACATCTCTCCTATTGACCATTTATGTCCCTTTATCGCATGGGCCCAGCGAGGACTCTAAGATGGAAGTGGAATATTGCAGCCACTTACATGGGCAGGGGCCGCAATGCTTCAGACGTGTAGCGTCTTCTAATAGGTGAGGAAGGCAAGGGCTGCTTGGGTAGACGTGAGGTCCTGCTCAGATCACCACTGTGTTCAGCTGGATTCAGCTACCTCACCCAGCCTTACTCAGTCAGCCAGCCAGGTTCCGCATGGCTGGTGTAGCACAAGGTGGAAGGGTCACCGTCACACAGCTGGCCTGATTTCCAGAGGTCTCTCGAAGGCTCACACAGCACTTCTCACTTAGCTTGGCTAAGATCGACTTTAATCCTGAATTTATTTTTTTAAAGTTGCATTTACATAGTTCTAATAAAAACAAATATGCATCTATGAACTCATTTCAAAAAAACAAGGTCAGCTCATCAACAAGAATAAAACATAATGAAAGATGACATCTTCCCTTCCTAAGTCTACCCGAGCTAAACATCAACTTGAAAAGAAAATTATCTGTGTAATATGAAGCACGATTAATAAAAACTCAGAGACAGAAATTGGGGTTCAACCTGAAGATCCGCAAAGCAAAACAGCCAGCCACTAGCTCTTACCTCTACCTCAGTCTGAAATGGCGATCCTGCCTCCAGGAATCTCAGCAGGAGAATGTGTCTGAGAACTGTCTCCTCCTGTTTTATAATCCTCTCTAGGGCTGAGATTAAAGTTGTGCATCACTGGGATTAAAGGCATGCACTGCCAAGTTTCCATGGCAACTAGTGTGGCTACTGGGATTAAAGGCGTGTGTCACCACTGCCTGGTCTGCAAGGCTGACCAGTGAGGCTGTTTTACTTTCCCAATCTCCAGGCGAGCTTTATTTATTAAAATACAATTGAAATGCCACTACAGTAATATGCCACCTAAAAAAGAAACATAACTGTTGTAGGAAAGGGGATTTGTGTCCGATCAGTTGAGGCCTTTGAACCCCATGCCTTCCGACCTGCAAATGGAGCCCCTCCTTCACAGGATGGATGCAGGGCTCAGGCAGGCAATGTTTATTCATAGAGGACGAGATGCCTTCAATTAGGAGATGGATTGGAATGGGGTGGTTTCCCCTGCTATCTTAAATCTTTCATCTCCAGTTACTGCTCAGAACTCAGGTTTCTGAGTACCTGTCCTAAAAGTCGGTGTTCCTTTAAAGCCTTCATCTTCCTTACAGGCACAATGTGGACATTCTTAGTTTAGGACGCGGGGACGAGCCAGGGCTTACAGCATGTCGTGGAGGATGCCGTGGAGGGTGCTGATGGGACCCCAGCTCTGCAGGCTGCGTCTTTACAGAACGCCGCCACCAGCTCTCAAAATCAGACCTTTGGCGTGTGCCACCTATGAAACGGACAGCCGGTCAAAGAAAGAGAACACGAGAACAGTGGCTGGGCTCCATGCGTGCTCCGTGGACATCAGGAAAATCCGCAGGCTGAAACCATGGGTGCTTCTAGAGGATGACACCCACGTTGAAGAGATCGCGGACATTCTGAAAGAACTAGGTGCCAGCAAGGCTGTGGTAGCCAGTATCCTAGAGCGCTGTCCAGAAGCCATCGTCTGCAGCCCTGCTGCGGTCAAGGCCAACAGGGAACTCTGGCAGATGGTCTGCAAAAGCGAAGCGGAGCTGATCCGGTTAATAGAGCAGTTCCCAGAGCCTTTCTTTACTGTCAAGGACCAGGAGAACCAGAAGCTCAATGTTCAGTTCTTTCAAGAGCTGGGGCTCAAGAATGTGGTGATTGTCAGGCTTCTGACAACTGCATCTAGCATCTTCTGTAATCCTGTAGCAAACAACAGGCAGATGATCGGGGTTCTCCAGGAGAGCTACCTAAGCTTGGGTGGCTCTCCGGCCAACGCCAGAGTGTGGCTGCTGAAGTTACTAAGCCAAAACCCATTCATTGTGTTGAGTTCTCCCACGGCTGTCGACCACACACTAACGTTTCTTCACAGGCAAGGTTTCACAGACTCTCAAGTTCTGCAGCTGCTGTCCAGACTGAAAGGGTTTCTTTTTCAGCTGCAGCCAGGAAGCATCCAGCAGAGCATTTCCTTCGCTAAGACGACTTTTGAGTGCACAGACCGTGACCTGCGGCAGTTAGTTGTGGACTGTCCTGCGCTGCTGTGTTACCCTGCCCCAGTTCTAGAAGAGAGGATCCAGGCACTTCTGAAGGAAGGAATCTCCATGGCTCAGATAAGAGAGTCCCCAATGGTCCTTGAGTTAACGCCACAGATAGTCCAATACAGGATAAGAAAGCTGAACTCCTTGGGCTACAGAATAAAAAATGGGCATCTAGCAAGTCTAAATGGAACAAAAAAGGAGTTCGAGACTAACTTTAGCAAAATGCAAGCCAAGCAAGGAAGGCCGCTATTTAACCCTGTGGCACCATTAAATGTGGATGAATGACGGGGAGCTTCTTTCTAGCAGGGAAAGTGACCGATTCACAAACAAGCGATTCAGCTTGTAAGTACTAGGGAGTCTCAGGACCTACTGAGATCTGGGCTGTGTTCAAGTTACTTCACAACCGATGGCCTCTGACTCAACTGCTGTATTTTAAAATATAAAATAAATATAAATTGTGTTTAAATAAAATCAGTGACTTGACCTTGACCTATTACTCCAAAGCATCACTTAGCTTGATAGTTCATACAGACTGTTTTGAAGGAACTGATAAGTGCACACTCTTGTTGGGAGTCCA
This sequence comes from Arvicola amphibius, assembly GCF_903992535.2. NCBI lineage: Eukaryota > Metazoa > Chordata > Mammalia > Rodentia > Cricetidae > Arvicola > Arvicola amphibius. Next base: position 1,556,378 of record NC_052063.2, read on the forward strand.
TGCACACTTCTGGTGCCAGAGCTGCTGGCAAGTGGAATTCCTCACCGCCAGCCCTGAGGCACCAGCAGGCCAATGACACAGGCCTTCAGAGAGAGCCAGCCTCATCTTGTGTGTGGAAGGAGGGTCTCTACAAGTGTTGCTCATCCAAAGGGATGTAGTCAAGCACCTACTTCTATGGTCAACACACAAATCCCTTAGGAACCTAACAAAGAGTCCAGATGGATTAAGATCTGAATTCTGTCCAGCCTCAGGAATAGGAAAGATGTCCACCTTTCCCTGCACAATAAAAGGAAGGAATGCAATCAGACTGTGGGGAGGGGTGTGGAAACGGTCATTTCAAACTTCATTCGTATCTGAAATGAATGCAGCTTCCTAGAAAGCATGAAAATCTACTTCATGTGGTACCACTTCCAGCTGTAGTGCTCCACTGTTTCTAAATCCTGTCCCAAGATAAACATGACCCAGATAAAGACTGGCTCGCTTTCAGCTGTGCCGCTCTTAACAACTGTAATACTCACACGGCCAGCTGACTATGGAGTGTGCACAGCTCCTGAAACATGCTAAGAATGCAGCAAGTATCCTTTTTTATTCTCTTAGCAGATGCAAGTATCTCTCACTATCCAAATCTGCTCAGCTTCTTAGCTGGGATACTGAGTAGCCACAAGTGCTCAGGAAGTTGAGACTACTCACTGTTTACCGTGAGACTCAGTGTAAGGCATTACCCAAAGCACTCAGGACTGTCAAGAAAAGTTAAGGCCAGAGGCAGCTTAGTGGCAGATTCACTCACAAGTGTGTACTGGAATATATGCATGGGAGAGCGTGCACACTTCATTCGGAGCAGCGCCACTGGTCCATCTACGGAGCAGGAGTTCATTTAAGTGTGGTGAGGACCTCCAGAGCTCCATCCTGGCAGTGAGCAGTAATGCATGCACTCGCCGCTCTTTCAGAGCAGGTCTGGAATACGTTACAGGCTATGTAACCTACAGTTACCTGTCAACTGTGAGGTGGTTGGTAACAGGCAAATGACCCAGTGCGGAGCAGCGAGGAGCCAGCAGAGGAGATAAACATTAGACCGCCTGCATTACTGTAGCGTCTGAAGCCATGCTGTAGATGAGATCCCCACGATGGAAGCAGAGCAGTGAGTAATCCATCTGGAGAGGGGCAGTCACTGGTTGGCTGTATCAGGGGTGGCTGGAGGAGTAGGGAAGTGCGGCAGCTGTGTGGGGTGGGCTGCGTGGGGTGGGCTGCGTGGGGTAGGTGGGCTGTGTAGAGTGGGCTGGTGTGAGGGAGAGGAGGGCTCAGGACACACCTCAGTCAACAGAGCGTTTGGGACATGGGAATCTAAGTTAGGCTTGATTCCTAGAACTCACATTAAAAAATGCCAATTATGATGACACTTATAACCCCAGCCTTGGAGAAGTGGGCATGGGACCCCTAACAATGTACACTGGAAGTGTTCCCTAGGTGTAAGTCAGCATTCACACTTCAGTGTGCCTGAGCACAACCTACAAGAGCTGGGAAAGCCTTGGCCCCACCCTGGGGACGGAGCAAATACAGATGACAAAACCTACACATCTGAACTGTCAGTCTTAGTCCTTCAGGTGTTTGTATCTCACTGTTCTGTCCACATCCAGATTATCACATCCGTCAACTACCACCCAAAACTGACTACAGCACTTCCTGAACTGCTATGTACCCCAAAGTTTTAAGAAGATCCTGTTTACAAATTGCCTTTATTTCAGTAGATCTTTATGAAACATTCCATCTTGCAGATCACAGTCCTTTATTATCAGATTCATGTGTCCTTTTCCATCCCTTTAATACAGAAAGGACCAACCACATTATTTAGTCGGCTACGTTCATCTGACATGCCACTGAATACAGTATTCATACGCCAACATTAGATCATTTATTCAAGTGGATCACACAAATTTATCTCCACTGTGCCAAAGCCCACTAAAAAAAAAAAAAAAAAAAAAAAAAAGGAGCTGAATACCAGATGCTTCCAGATGTATACAACAACCATAGTTTCAGAAGTGAGCTAGTCCTGTTTAACAGAACACATTGCTAGTCTATATAAATAAACCGGAAGAGACCTACGTGTATAGCTGTACACACCATCAAATGCAAGCTCATCTCAGCCAGAACTATAACTGCACAGATCTGCTACTGCTGTAAAAGCCCTCTGAGCAACACTGCACTTTAGCATTTAGGAGTATGAAGAAAATTTACCGGGTGGCTTTTCTGTAGCAGAAATTAACCACAGCCATCTTCCTCAAGTGATTTTAAAAATAAGCAAAGTTGAAAATAAATATGCAAGCTCATATAAACCAGTCTTGAAGTTAGAAATACAGACCAGCAGTAATTTCTAAATGGCAAGAATTGAGTTCTCCAACACCAGTATTTAGATCACTGAGAATGGGTCTATTAATTTTGGAAATAAAAAAAATCATTTGTTAAGACATTTCACCAGATGTACCAACAAATGCCTCTTACATTACATTGCATGAGATAAATGGCCATTTAATCCTTCTGAATTTAATTCCTTAATGATTTTCAGTTCTGTGTAAGCATAAAGGTCCAAGAACATTTATAGATTTGCTTGAAATTCCTGCTGTTATTTATGAATGCTTTTAGATTTTCTACTTTTATCCAGTTGTTGACCCACGAGTCACAAACAGTGAAGCCTGAATGTGAGGGTGATCTTCTCACGTTCTCAGACACTACATTTTGACTTATTTAGGTCAAGACACCACTCCCTTCCTCTCTCCAGGGAATTAGAAAGGACAAAATGGAGACAGATTTCTAGTTTTAGGTATAAAGAAAATTAAGGGTTTTCCCCAGGCTTAGCTTATAAGATAAATGCCAAATACATATTTCACTTACTAAAATTTTCATGAAACTGAACACTAAAACAAAACAAATGGACTTTTGAGTTAGGTTCTATGAGAATAAATGAGCTATGAACATTTAGACACAACACACTCACCAGCCATGCCAAAGAAAGTCAACTCCCTACCTGACAATGGCTTGGAAAACGGTGTCTACATCCACTTTAAAGGGCTCCAGAAGAACGTGTTACAGCACGAGTGGATCCTGCTGCACGTGCAGATCAACTGGTGCAATCCTGGCCTAACACGCATCAGCCCTGGGCTCCGTCCCCAGCATGACTAAACCCCAGCACTTGGGAAGTGAAGGCAAGAGGATCAGGAGCTCCAGCTTTCCCTCCCTATGTTCAAGAGCAGTCTAGGCTGCCAGAGATACCGCCTCAGAAAACAAACAAACCAACAAACAAAAGTCACTGAAAGCACTTGTCATCTCAGAAAACGAACCAACAAACAAACCTACATAGGTCACTGAAAGCACTTGTGTATTTTTTTATTCAAAGCCAATGTGTGGAGCCCATCTCATTCATTTGAAGAGTCAATCCTCATATATGTGTGGTTGCTTTTATTTTATTTTTAAAGGAATTGCTACTGATAATTTAAGACATCCTAAAGACAGAAGATGCATGGATCTTAGATGCTTCAGATAATTATAAGAACTTAAAAACTAATACTTGTTCCTTCTTAATATAAAACTCTTCCCACACAGCTTCTGATCAGCTAAGAAATATTCCCTAGGCACTGTGGGGTGTGTTAACGATGGGACCACGAGCCCAGCTGAAGCCTGTGTCTGACGTTAACTCCTGACAGCAAACAAGCACTGTCTTACTCACCGACACAGGAGACGCCTTCACCCAATACTCCTGAGATTCTTCAGACGGAAAACTAGTTTTACAACCTTTAAAGGAATTCACTGATAAGTATAAGAACTGCACATATTTACGGTATTAGAAAAGATGTTTTCTTTTGTAAGGCATCAATGATTAAACAAAAGGTTTATCTAACAAAAAACAATTAACAGTATCATAAAACCATTTATCTTCTAAACTTCTGAATTCCTGCGACTTTTCTGCCAGCTTAAATAAGAACGCCTCTTGGCCTAAACCACTACTGTTATAAAAACTAAGACATCTGAAACTATTAGGCACATCAAAGGTACAGTTTATGTGGTTCAAGAGTCCCTTTGCAAGGGGCACATGAATTACCTGGCACACTGTACACGGGGAACTGTAAAGTCATCTACTAAGTTGAACTTTCACATTTTTAGTCAAACTGAAAGACTTAGAGCAAATATTTAAACATACCATATGTTCAGTTACAACTGAGCAAGTGTAACATTTTACCAGATAAAAAGCTGGACTTAAGTGTGAAAAGCCTCACACACTGTGAGAGTATTGGTCTCTTCTTGTTTTAGAGAAGCCAGCCGTCAGTACTTTGAGCACAGCAGTTTAGCAGTGGGCTTGGCTGTAGTCTGTGATCGAGCAGTTCAACGCCACTGGCATCGTACTCTGTGGGGCACGAGTGCACGCGTGTTCCTGCTCCTTAGTCAGACTTGTCTTTCTTCTTTCCTGACAAGGGCACTTTGTTTACCACAGCAGAACCCACCGCCGTCACTCCTCCAGCCACAGCAGACACGCCGCCCTTCACCAGCCCGATTCCCATGGAAGGCACAGTCGTAACAGCTGTTTTGGTCACCTCCAGACTCTTCCCACCAATCCAAGCCACACCACCAATGGTGGCGCCAACAGCTCCCTTTGTAACACTGAAGATCCCTCCAGTCACACGAGACAACATGCCTGGCTGCTGCTGCGGGTGATCCTTCATTGACCCTAGCGAGAGAAAGCAGACAACAGTCAAATACGAGGCAGGGCAAACGCCTTCCTCACGACCAGGAGCTCCGTCTGACAAGCCCCTTTACTGAGTGAGCAGTAAGGAGCTCTTGCCTAAGTATAGCTGCACAAATTTTATATTATACCTTGGTCCAGAGCTAAGTCTTCTGAAGCAAGGTCTTGTTAATGTAACCCCCACTTTCCTCTGCCTCACAAATGCTGAGATTACAGGCATGGACCAACACACTTAGTGTTCTGTAGCAATTTCCTCAAGATGAAAATCTTCTGTTTTGGAAGGAAGCTGGTTAAGACACAGATTATTTTATTAAAAAGGAGATGAAATATTCCATTCTACATAGAAGCTCCTTAAGCTCAAAAGCAAACAAATCAAAACAGCTTCAGGAAGTTCCTGAAACTGACCAGATTCACTAGGCCCCTCCCTTCCCGAGCACGTGTAAACTGTAAAGACTGCTTGGAGCCATTCAGACCAGCTGAGGGGCCTGGAAGAAGCACAGATCAGCTGAGCAAAATGGACAGGCCTTCCCCAACCTGCTGAGCTGCCTCCGAGCTATGTGACGTGCTCCAGGTTTCCAGCTGCTGTAAGCTGTCACCCACACTGGAGTGGACTTTGGTGGTGCAGCTGCCTTTGAACCATTCCTACGTCTGTACGTAACTCCAGTTACACTCACTGGTTCACCAAGGTGGACTTTGGTCTACTGGTGGCTCCCTATCTGGAGTGAGCAGACGTCTCTGTCTACCCTGTAACAGTATCACACAGCAAGTGCAGCCAGGGCTAAGTCTTGTCTACAACAAGACATACTGTAGAGACTAACCTGCTTCAGTTCAGTTAGTAAAATTTTACCTTCGGAAGTATAAAAATATAAAATTATAAATATATGTATCCCTTAATTTCTTATGCAGGATTCAATCAATAATTACTAAGATAATCATCTTTATTAAATGTGGTTCTCGAGATGCTCTGGGGATCTCTAAGGACTACAGGGGAAGGGATACATGGAAAAAAGAACCTCTTCCAAAGTAATATCAAGATGTTACTGTCTCTTCACTTCCTTCTCACAATGACAACTCAGAGTTCCGGAAACGGATGATGCACAGCAGAGAAAGCGTGGGAGCAGCCGCACCCATGCGCCTGTCTTCTCCCACTCCAGACAGCAGAGGTTTATAAAATATACAAACACCATCACTCAGGTAACATATCTCTTATTTGAAAGTTCTAAAATTGAGCTTTTCTAAGACACAAAGCATAAATTCATCTTTAGACTTTTTTATTTGTTCTACATTCTAACTGGGAAAATCGTACTGATTATTCTAACTAGTACATCAGGCAGGAAATAAACGCCAGAATTCACAGTTGGGGCTACATGAAATTCAAAGGTTATTGTACAGCACAAGAAATACTCAGAAAAACAACAGCCTCTAGAACAGGAGACCATCAGACAGACAACTAATATCCAGATTTTGTTTTCTTAAAGTACAAAAATCATACACACAAAAAGCAATAGCCAATCAAAGTATTTTATATCCTTGGCCCTCTGGAAAATGCAAATTAAAATTGCTGTGAGATCCCATTTCACCCATGCCAGAATGGCTGCATCACCACTGATCAGGCTGTGCAGTGACGTAGGCCTTTAATCCAGCACTCAGAAGGCAGAAGCAGGCTGATATATACCTGTGTATTTTTATTTTTCTAAATACTTATTTTTCACATGGACACACAAGTATCATTATGGCATTTGCAAGCAAAATTGGTTCTGATTTCCCCCATCAGCATACAAGTTCACAATCAGCCAAGGCTACAAGAGAGACCCTGTCTCAAAATAAGCAAACAAAAGTAACAAGCTAATAGTAGCGGATCTGAGAAAGAGAAACCCTTGTTCACTGCTAGGAGAAGGAATGCCAACCGGTACAGCCATTATGGAAATCAGTAGGGCGGCCCTCAAGAAATTAAAACAGGCCATCCTGGGCACACAGACGCAAAGGCCAAAGGTCAAATGCCCTAACAGAGCTGCTCACACATCCATATTCACTGCTGTTCTATCTCCAACAGCAAAGAAATGGAACCAGCCTGGATGCCCATCAAGAGATGATATTGAAAGTGTTGTGCGTATATTAAGTTGTAAAAAGATGAAATTACAAACGTGCAGGGATATGAATAGATTTGGCAAGTATTATATTAAGTGAGATGACTCAAACTCAGAAAGAAGTAACTGCATTTCTCTTTCATATTTGGATCCCAGCTTACATGTGTATATACAAATGAGAGGAGATGCAGATAAAATCCAAAAATCTAAAAAGGAATTCAAGAGGGTTAAAGAAAAAAAAAAAAAGATGCTGAGGAAAGGGGACATGAAGGCTAAGGAACTCGTGATCAGAAAAACAGAAACGAGAGAGGAAAAGGGAGGTGAGAAATGGGGAAAGGAAAATAAACTTGGAAATGCCATGGTACTGATGTAAAATATGGAAAATAAGTATTTAAAATGAACAAAATATTACTCAAGAATAAGATACAGCCATTGCTAAACTTGTTTTTAAGATACAAATAGTAAAACTACTAAGCATAATATACTTTAAATTTTTAAATGACTAAAAACTCAGACTTACGACATAGGTAAGAACCTGAATAGATTAGTTATAAAATTTTATTAAATCCTGAAACCGAAAGCAAGCAAGGAGCTTGGTGTCATCAGACATGCCTGTAATTAGCACACTGAGAAAGCACAAGGACCTCAGTGTAAGGTTAGCCTAGGCTACATAGGATGACCCTGTCTCAAAACTGTATGAGTAACTTTATTATAATACACAATCTTTTCCTGGAGATGAGGACAAGGGAATAGTGGCACATACTTGTCAGGAAAGATCCTGTCTCCAAAGAAAAGAACAAAGCTGTTTTGTTTCTTTTTTTTTCTTTTCTTTTTTTTTTTTTTTTTTGAGACAAGGTCTCTCTACGTATCCCTGGCTATTGTGGAATTCTGTAGACCAGACTTGTAGATGGAAGTTTCTGTCCCAAACAGACTTGTAGATGGAAGTTTTGCAGTCATTCAGTCCCAAAGAAACACACAGAGGCTTATATTAATTGTAAACTGTTTGGCTCGTTAGCTCAGGCTTATTATTAACTAACTCTTACAACTTAAAGAAATCATAATTCTTAGTCTATGTTAACCTGGCTAACTCAGTCAGTAGAGCAGGAGACTCTTAATCTCAGGGTCATGGGTTTGAGCTACACACAGTTTGCCAAATGTAGCACAAAAAATTAAAACACAGAGACAGATATTGGGGTTCAACCTGAATATCAGAAAAGCAAAGCAGCCAAGCAGCCAGAGAGCTCTTACCTCTATGAAAGAGTGAGTTCCTGGCTCATGCCGCTTTGTTCTCTAGTTCTGGGATTAAAGGTGTGAGCCAGGTCTGTATGACTGACCAGTGTGGCCGTTTTACTCTGGCCTTCAGGCAAGCTTTATTTATTAAAATACAAATGAAATATCACTACGCAAGCTAGCCTTAAAGTCAGAGATCTGCCTGCTTCTGCCTCCCAAGTGTTGGAATTAAAGGTGTGTTCCATGACACCTGGTTAACAAGTTTTTAAAAAGCAAAACACAGAAATAGAAACATACATTCAAAAATATATTTGTAAAAATTACATATACCCAGAGTATATATTAAACTTATACAAATTGTTCTTTTAAAAAATCAAAACTGAGCTAATTTCAGGATTTTTTTCACTAAACTAAAACCAATTAGATAGTTCCTCTGTAGGTGTAGGAGGGTCTCACTATGTAGCCAAGCCTTGAGCTTGGCGTCCTCTGGCCTGGGGGTCTCACTATGTAGCCAAGCCTTGAGCTTGGCGTCCTCTGGCCTCTACCTCACAACTCTGGGATTATATCAGTCAGTCACCAAGGTCAACAAGCACATCCATCTCCTTGAGGCTCACCTATAAGAATTTCACTGTTATTTTTATATTTTGAAGGTTTTGTTTTGTTTTAATATTGGCCCAGAAATTTGATTTGTGCCTAACACTCTGGGAAGAAAATGAACTACCTAGAGTTAGGCCATCTAGCCCAGGGTCACATGCTGCCCCAAGGAGGCTGTGGTTTATGTGAAGCTTAGAAAGTCTATACCAGAAAACATGCATGAGAGGTGACCTCAGGCATTTTCTGTAGGAGTCAGGACACCTAAGGACAGGAGACAATGTTTCCAAAGCTTTCAGAAGCAAGTGTTAAGAGTGATTTGTGCCACAATTTTCAAGCTAAAATAGTTATGATTTAGAAAGACAAATTAAGCAGAGTCCAAGGTCATATAAGAACATAGAAAGGTATCAAATATAACAAACAATGATATGAATTTTTAAAATCTCAAGTCTCAAATTAGGTGCAGTTGTATGCAGGATATCAGAAATAAACAATTCATCCTGTGCCTCGCACACCTTTGTAAATAAACAGATGCTCTTGCTTGTGAAATGGTCTTAAGATAAAAGTGTAACAAGAAAATAAACCTTAAATAATGGAAATTGTGTCTCTATCCACCAAGGTCTGTGCTTTCTTATTAAAGGCTAAAAGTATTTATTTCAATTATTTTGGAACATGTTTACTGACCAGTAAAAAAGGTTATGATTCTTTATATTTAGTTTTTAAAAACAATCATAACTTTAATTTGATGTGGGTTCCCTCTGCATGCTGCGAATACCATTGGTTAATAAAGAACTCTCTTGGCCTGTGATAGGGCAGAGTAGAGCTAGGTGGGGAAAACTAAACTGAATGCTGGGAGAAAGGAGGCGGAGTCAGGGAGAAGCCATGGAGCTGCTGCCAGAGACAGACAAGCTAAAACTGTGCTGGCAGGCCACGACCTTGTGGTGATACACAGACTAATAGAAATGGATTATATTAGGATGTAAGAGTTAGCTGATAAGAAGTTAGAGCTAATAGGCCAAGCAGTGATTTAATTAATACAGTTTCTGAGTGGTTATTTTGGGGCTGAGCAATGGGGAACCAACCAACAGTGGCCTCCTCACTAAAGCATTAATTTACCAGGACTCTCCTTCCATTCTTACTCTCAGATACAAGCTTACCTTCGGGTGGTTCATCACTAAGATAAGATGGAATTTCTTGATTTTTATCTGCCTGATTCATGATCACCTATAAAACAAAACATATTTCAGAGTAAGACTACCACTTCTCACATGCCGCATTGAATCAATTTAAGCAATTTTACTTAGAGAACATTTTTAAATACCTACCACAAAAGTACTATCTCATCCTACTATCTCCTATTTCAAACTGCAGGGTTTACAAAGGACTTGAAATTACATCAATGGACACCAGAAATCTTAGCATCAACACTAAAGAGCTGCAGTGACGATGTAAGTATTTCTTTGTTGTTTCTACTGTGGAATTTCAACTGAAAATTGCTAGTGAAGAGAGTTGGACAATAACAAAAAGCATGAAAAAATAAGATTCATCCTATGTCTACAGCCTTACGGTCAACCACGTATCCATCCTATGTCTAAGTATCTGTCCTATGTCTACAGCCTCACGGTCAACCACGTATCCATCCTATGTCTAAGTATCCGTCCTATGTCTACAGCCTCACGGTCAACCACATATCCATCCTAAGTCTAAGTATCCATCCTATGTCTACAGCCTCACAGTCAACCACGTATCCATCCTATGTCTAAGTATCTGTCCTATGTCTACAGCCTCACGGTCAACCACGTATCCATCCTATGTCTAAGTATCCGTCCTATGTCTACAGCCTCACGGTCAACCACGTATCCATCCTAAGTATCCATCCTATGTCTACAGCCTCACGGTCAACCACATATCCATCCTAAGTCTAAGTATCCATCCTATGTCTACAGCCTCACGGTCAACCACGTATCCATCCTAAGTCTAAGTATCCGTCCTATGTCTACAGCCTCACTGTCAACCACGTATCCATCCTAAGTCTAAGTATCCGTCCTATGTCTACAGCCTCACAGTCAACTTGGGTTTGGTGTTAGAGCAGACTGTAAAAACAGAGACTTTCAAAGGTAACTTTAATTTCATGTATTATATCTTGTTATGATTTTACAACCTAAATCCTAAAACAGACTTCAGTGGCCTAAAATCCAACAGCATAGATCACGTGATTGATAAATACCTTCTAGTTGCTCTGGTGAGAGTCCTGACTCAGATACAGCAGCACCTAGTCTGTCTGACTTGTGAATTGCGGATCATTTCATAGGATTAAAGAAAGTAATAATTAAGCTATGAAATCTTGTACAAAGATAAACAAAGCGTATCATTTGGTGCATTACTCCAAGGCGAAATTCTTGACTAACTTAATTAGAAAACCCCCTCAAGCTAGAAAGCTACATTTATTTTCATTTATATCTATAATCATGGTAAGAACATAACAAATTATTCAGCATAATGTTCAATAATTAGAAAGCCTAAGTTTGAATTCCAACTGATATAAAATATATGGCAAAGGAAAAATAACTAAGATTTCAAATAGAAATTAAAATATTCCAGCCCTGGATGCTAAAATGAGAATATTGTTTAACAAATTGTAAAGCAAAACATACAGAAAATCCTGGAAAAATATGTGTTCCTTTTGTGGAAAAAATTACTATATGATAGCCAATTTCTTCCTTAATTTCAAGAGGAGACAAACTTCTGTATAAACTATTCATTATATCCCACTAAATAACACACAATTTTTTATACCTATACATAGAAACACACCATAAACCGGCTGATGGCCAACATGATCAATAGAAGCTATAGTAATCTACACAGAAATTTGGAACTGACATGCAAACATACATCTTACTTCTTCTTTTCTGTTTAGGCAGCGTCTCCTATGCAGCCCAAGCTGATATGGAGCTCATCCTGCCTCAGTCTCACAATGCCGGGATCATGGGAATGTGCCACCACCCCAGGTTCATCTTACATATTTTAACAAAATATGTAAAAACATGTGTGGATGTGATTCCAACTGTATTCATTTCAAAAGTGTCCCTATCTCATAAATCACTAATGGTTTTACACTTTCCTCCTACTACAGGACCTTTTCTTAAAAAATTATTTTTCATACTTCATGTAAACTGACCCCTTCCTACTGTGGACAGGCAATGAGGAACCAGTGCAGAGTAACAATGCCAGATCTGTGCTTTTAAAACCTAGCTAAGACTCCTTGTCCACTACGAGGTGAGGAGTCTCTGCTACAAGTCACCACTAACCCTGCCACGGAAGACTATGTACCCTGCAAACCCTTGAACCAAACCAAACTCCTCCTCCCTTAAAAGAAAAAAGCCACTAGCTAAAATCTTTAACGCATCTGAGGAAACACCAGCGGAGTGAACAGACAGCCTACAGAAGATCTTTGACAGTTACACATCAAATAGAGGATTAATATCCAGGATATATAAATAAAATTAAACACTGAAAGAACAAACAATGTGATCAGTAAGTAGGCAAGTAAACGAGCCAATTTCCAATGTGCGCATTAAAAAGCACTCAACATCCTTTAGCCATCAAGGACATGTAATCAAAACTGGATCCCCTCTCAGCCCAGTCAGAATAGCTATCAAGAAAACAAAAATCAAAAATCAAACCCTGTCAGGGTTAGGAGACTAAGGGGGTCCTGATATAAATACCTCCCTGTAAGATCTCTAGGCAAGCACTCTCTTCCACTCGGCCTACTGTTTTTACTTTGCTCTGATTTCTGCATAGCTTTTATTATAATATCTAAGTGTGTGTATTCCTATTAGAATGTAGACTCTGAGGACAACGGTTTGGGTTTTATGATTTCACCTTCAGATTCTTCTCTCTCTCTCTCCCTCTCCCTCTCCTCTCCCTCTCTCCCTCTCTCCTTCTCTCCCTCTCTCCCTCTCCCTCTCTCTCCCTCTCTCTCTCTCTCTCTCTGGTTTTTTGTTTTTCGAGACAGGGTTTCTCTGTGTAGTTTTGGAGCCTGTCCTGGAACTAGCTCTTGTAGACCAGGCTGGCCTCAAACTCACAGAGATCCGCCTGCCTCAGCCTCCCGAGTGTTGGGATTAAAGGCGTGCACCACCATCACCTGGCCTATCTTCAGATTCATAAAGTCAAATACTTGAATTTTTGTATAAAGTCAACTTGGATGTTAATACAAGCTTATGGGAAAGATCTAGGATGTTCAATTTCTAGTATGGGCAATTAAGTATGCAGAAATGATATCAAAGACAGGATATATTAGAAAAGAAACCATTTCATCGAAAAATGAAGGGTTTGTGAAGAAGCCCTTGTATCAAAACATACACAGGACGTTGAACGAGATACCTTCAGGGAATATACAGAAGACATCTATTAGGCAATTGTACTTAAGAAGCTGAGACAGTCTGAGACAAGGAGAGGTTTAGACAATGGCTTTAAGTAACAACTTAATCTGTACAGGACGTGTGATGTGATCACGCCAATGAGTGATGAAAATGGACTTTCAGCCGTCGTTAGGTTGTTTGCATTTAAGAGCCAGCTGAAGAAGAGAATTTAGCAAAACAAACCTTCAAATAAACAGTCAATATTCATTGAACAGTTAATGCAGCTTCATAGAGGGCAAGAAAGGAATATATAAGAGTCATAAGAATATAAGGCAGACATTAAAACAATTTATCAGGATCAAATACTACAGGGAAGTGTTAATTATCACAGAGATTAATATAAAAGATTAGTTTCAAATGGCCTGGGTGTTTTTACATTGCACACACACACACACACACACACACACACACAAAATGAATCCTAAAGTTCTGACTAAGATTGAAGTAGAAAGCCAGGTGTCAAGCAACCCTATAGTTCCAACACCCAGGAGCTGAAGCAGGAGGACTGCCATGAGTTTGAGGTCAGTCTGGCTTTAGTGATCTCCAAACCAGATCATATCTGAAACAAGATCATATATGAAACAAGATCATATCTCAAAAAGAAATAAATATATAAAAGTTACCCTTTAGTGAGACCTTATTTTATGTGTTTGGCCTGTGTGTAAAGTGTGTGTGTGCACCGTGTGCATACAGACCTTGAGACCAGAAGAAGGCATCCGGTCCGCTGCACAGGATCACAGTGATTGTGAGCCCCCGTGTGGGTGCTGGGAGTTGAATCCTTGTACTCTGGAAAAGCAGCCAGTTCTCCAGTCCCCCCACAAATTATTAATTTCTGTACAAGCCCTTCTGTTCTAAACTCACTGAACCATTGGTGTAACATACACTTGAACCCTAAGCATTGCATCCTGTGATGCATTTAGACACATACAGGCACTGCTCTAACCCAGAACTTACTTCAGTAGGAACACACTTTCCAAACAATTACCACTTTGATCATTCCTTAAGAAACCAAATATATTATCTGTATTTTAGGAGCTCATGATGCATACAAGTTAATAATGCATACAAGTGTCTAGTTATTAAAAAGCTTTCATAAAGAGGGCAGTACTGACAACAGTCTTTAGATCAAAGAAAATGATTTATTTTAGAAACATAATCAGTTCCATCTTTTGGTCCTGACATGGACAAACCATTATAATATCAACTCTCAAAGACTTCTTTACTACAAGACTGTATAACATGACAGTTAAGTTCAGCAATAGAGACTTTTATGGGAAAGGGAAATTTCTTATCTAGTACAAAATACTACAACAGCTGGCAGATATATTGAGTAAATATCAATACCACTATTCCCTAGAGAGTAATTTATTCCAATAATAGAAACAACCAAACACCTGCTGGAAAACTTTCCCTCTGGTGTGTGTGTGCGTGTGTGTGTGTGCGTGTGTGTGTGTGTGCGTGTGTGTGTGTGTGCGTGTGTGTGTGTGTGTGTGCTTTATGAAAAATAAAATCACTCATGAAGAAATGCTGTTTGTGGGTTTCAGCAATATTTTATATAAAATGTTTTGTTGAAAATCCTCTGGGTATAAACCTCTAAAGTCACATAAGTTAACAGTGTGCAACACTTCACCTTCAAAGTCACTTCAAGACATCTGTTACCCAAGTAACAGTCTTCCTATGTAAGAAAAAGACTAAGCTAGGCATGGTGGCTCACACCCATAATCTCAGCTACAGAAAGATTGCCTTAAACTAAACCAGCCTAGCTGCATAGTGAGGTCTCGACCAGTCTTTATCTGTAGCTTACAATCCTGAACATTGCTTGTATAAAAGGTGGCTCCTGCCAACTAAGTTAACAGCAAATAGACTTATCAATGAAAGTTTAAAAATCACATGCAAAATGACAAATAACAGACAGTCTCAGAATAGAAAAGTTTAAGTGTTGCCCTTAAATGAAACATGGGATAGGATTAAAATATTCTGCCAAGCCAGAAAACCAGTACAACAGTCATCCTCACTAAAATACACTTCATTGGCTCAAGAGATGCTGGCATCCCCACTTCGTGCCAGATCTTGTGGAGACAATGAATGAACATACACACAAAGACCCTACTCTTAATTGTATGTAACCTGATGCAATACCATCAGGAAGTAGGAAAAGGGCAAAAACTCAATGGATTGAAACAGGAAAGTTAAGACTTTCCAAGAAATAGTAGAAAAAAAGTCAAATACTTGCCTCATGTAAAAATCACTTAAGCTTTCCTGAGGGCGTTCTCACTGAGCTTGGTCTCTGGTATAACAAAGACCAAAGAACTGAAAGTGAGCAATAAAAGCAGATCTCTATGACTTCATTAACCGCTGCTAGAGCAGCAGTGGAGATACACTTACCTGTTGGCTTGATAGCCCTTGAAGGCAAGCACAAGTTTTAAACACTAACCAACAGCAGACACAACCACAATGTTTCCTTTTGGATTAGCAGCGTTCACAAAGAATCAAATAAGAATTCGCTTCCTAGGCTAGGTGTTTCTAACTTCCCAGAAGCCCTTTCTCCCCACCCACCCCCCATTGATCCACCTTTAGCCTTTAGGCACAAGCAAGTCTTTTTTCTCTCATCAGCAGAGGGAGTGACGTGGCAGGAGAGGCAGAAAATGACCCTAGAGGCTAGTGCTGACTTGGGCACCTCCTTCCTCCGCTGTCCACCCAGCACACCCAGGCTCCTGCAGAATTCCAACGTAAGACGTGTTTAAGAGAGACGATCCAATCTGATCCGGAGTAGGAGCTCCGGGGCCAGCGCACAAGCTGCGTGTGCACGGCAGTCTCTGGTTTTGGATTAAGCCTGGGGTAGGCAGTGACTTCCCGGAGAGGGGTGCTCCTGGACTCCCCAGTCGTTCCTTGACACTGCCAGCGCCCCCCTTCTTTCCCACGCCTGCGGGTTTAGAACAGGCGTGGGAGTGGAGCTCCCAAATTTAGGAAGAGCAGCGGGAATCTCCGCTTGGAGCCCAGCCCCGGACTTGAGAACCCACCCGGATGGTTTATCAACAGGTCAGACGTGAAGTGGGGCGCGGAAGCCGGGCTCCTCCTCGGATGCACCCACCTTCCCCACCTCCACGCCAGCCTGATCACAGCTCAGACCCGGGCTTCCAGGAGCGAGCCACCCCCTCCCCCATCCATCCCCCAGATCTCCCAACACCGTGTCGGTCCGCGAACTCACGGACCCAACCGGGGGGTCGACCCGGCCGCACCACCTTCATCCAACGACGCCCCGCCCCGCCTCTCCCCTCCCCCTTCTCGCTCGATCGCCCCCCGAAAGGCCAGGGTGGGGTAGCCAGCCCCCCCCCCCGGGTCGCGCAGGTGAGATGCAGAGGGGCTAACGGAAAGGACCCCGGAGGCCCCGCGTCTCTCCCCACCCAGGACACGGGACCGACTCACTCACCGCGGGGTCGGGGTCGGGGCGGGCAGCAGCCGGGCGGAGGGGGAGAAGCGGCGGCACCGGGGACTGCCGAGGCGGCGACGCGATCGGGGTCGGCTGCGCGATCCAGATGCTCGCTCTCCTCGGGCTCAGGACTCGGAAGACTCGGTCCGAGGCGGCGGCGGCGGCGGCGGCGGCGGCCTCCGGCTGCGGACGTGGCGCCTGACGCGAGACCCGCCCCCTCCGCAGCCTCCCGAGCTCCCGCCTCCTCCCGCGCCTCGGGTTTCTACGCGCACGCGCGCTCGCGCCCCCGCTCTCCCCCCCCCCCTTCCCCTCCCCTCCGCTCCCTCCCGCGCCCACCGGTCGCTCGGCGCGCGCAGCTCCCTCCCCCCGCCCCCCGCCCCCGGTCCGGCTCGTCTGCGCGCGCCTCATCCGGGGTCTTCCCCGCCCCCTCCGCCCCGGGTGGCCAATCAGAGCGGGCGAGGGGCGAGCCGGCCGCCAGCCAGCCGCTCCCAGGTCGGCGGCGCCTGGGCGGGCGCTGGGCGAGCGCGAGGGGAGTAACGGTTCTGGGAACGAGGAGCTGCTCCCCCGCGGAGGGCGGCGTGGTCGCCGGTGTCACCAGCCATCCTCCCGTAGCCTTCTGTCGGCGGTTCCCCTCGGGGGGCAGCCTGCGTGCCTGTGTGGCCAAGGGATAGGGAGGGAGAGGCCTTGCTAGTTGCTGGGGGCTTTTTGTTTTGGGGGGTTGTTTGCTTCACCCTCGGCCTGTCTGTCTGTCCTTCAGCCGGATTCCTTGGGAGTAAAAAATAATAATTCTACCAGGTTTGCCCTCATCCCGCAGCGCTTCGTGCCCAGGCCTTGCAGGGAGTCTGGAGTTTTGGTGGCGGAGAAAAAGGTTGGTTCTTCGTTGTGAGACGTGAACTGGGGGTGAGAAAAGGCTGCCCTCGGTCACTTGTAACTAAGGAGTCTTCGGGTCCCCGACCTTCCACGCTCATACCGGCTTTGGAGAGAAAGTACCTGGTGGGGACCCCGGAACCCAAGAGTCCTGCAAGTCCAGCCCTGCCTCAGCCTGGGGTGAGAAGCAGGACTCTACTGAGCTTCAGAGGGACCTTGTAATAGCCGCCTAGGAGGCTGTTTGGGGGAGCAAAGGAGAGAGGTCGCTCAAAGGCTGCTTGACTAGAAAAATGCTATTAGCTTTGACTCTCAACACGTTTAAGACAGAGATGACAATAAACGCACCCTAAAGCTTTTGGAGAGGCTAAGAAGAGATGGTGGGTGTAAAGGGGCTTTATAAACTGGAATCTTCCCAAAATGTGAGGTTTGTCTTTTCACAACCTCATTAGCCATGCGGACACATTCACAGGGTGGGGGACCTCAGTTTTTAAAGGACAATAGCGTGATGTAACTAATAGTGTTGACAGGTCTCAGAAATAGGGCTGTGAAGAAAGAAAAATCCCGGGAGGGAGCTAGCCTTGCTTCAGTTCTTAAATAGAATGGGCTAGAGTATGACTTTTCTTAATCGTTATCAAATCATCGAGTTAAATCCATTTAGATCACTGTACTGAAACTAATCGTGATAATCTTGTGTGTACTGATCTTATCACTTTGAGTAGGATGACTGGGAGAGTCTGAACTGGGGTGTTCACTGGGGTGTTCTTTTACTGTCACAGAACCCTGAATTTTTCATAGGATTTTAATAGGTGACTTTCAAGATTGATATCTAGGCAAAATTACAGTGTGCAAAATTACACTTTATAACTTTCTTCCCAAAATTGACAATGATTTTGCTAGTTATTAAGGCCATAATTCAAAGCTGTGGTTCTCTCTGTTTCATAAACTAATGAAGATACTGGGGTGCTTTGGCTCCTTCTAAAACTGTAAGTCGAGGTAGTCCTGTATCCTGACTGCAGTCATTTTCTATTGCTCAGGCTCCTTACCTATGAGGGTGAATAGCATCCCACTCAGTTCTCACCAGCTCCGGTCTGTATGCGCGTACGTATGAAGATCTGATGAGATGCTGCTATCTTGATGCAACCAGAAGGAGCCCCAGTGAAAGGAGGCCCTATTTATTTTATAGGCTGACCTATAAAATAAATCCCTCCCAGACAGGATTTCTCTGTGTAGCCCTGACTGTCCTGGAACTTCCTTTGTAGACCAGACTGGTCTTGAACTCAAGAGAACCACTTGCCTCTTCCTCCTGAGTGCTGGAATTAAAGCCATGCACCACCACAGCCCGGCAGCAACATTTTTTTTAAAACATTCTCTATGTAATACATTCTTTTGTTGTTTTGAGATGAATGATAGCAGCTTTGAATAGGTTGCCATGCAACATAAGGAACAAATGCTATTATTTTCATGTTCTTACTGGGCTCCACATACTCACCTCAACTCTTTCTTCTTAAGTCACGATTTGACATGAGCTGTCAGGTTGTGCCATCCCATTTCTCTCCGTGACGAGGCAAACACTTGTATAGTTATATGAGCGGAAGCAGTTATGTTAATTTAGTCTATCTTCACAACTGTTGAAGATAAAATTTTACAGTCCAATGTGTGACCACAACCTAAGTTGTTAACTGTCATATTCTTTTTTAAAAAGATTTATTTATTATGTATAAAATATTCTGCCTATATGTATGCCTACATTCCAGAAGAGGGCACCAGATCTCATTATAGATGGTTATGAGCCACCATGTGGTTGCTGGAAATTGAGCTCCAGTCCTCTGGAAGAACAACCAGTGCTCTTAACCACTGAGCCACTCTCCAGCCCCAACTGTCATATTCTTGTTTGAGATTAGATCTCTCTATGTGACAGGCTAACCTGAAACTGTGTTCTTTCCAAGTGTTGGGCTTAAGGTATAAGCCACTATATTGAATTTAACCACTGCATCCTGAGGGAAAAAGCAGTCCCTAAAATCCAGAAAATGACCCAGCGCTATCAACGAGGCTGTAACGTTGGTAGGAGCTGCCCTGGCATAACTAGACCTTGGTATTTTCTAGTTAAGCAAAACAGCGTGAGGCAAGGCTATACTTCACAATTGGTAATGGTCAAAACAGAAAAAAAAAACTACTTTCTAATTACTTGAACCTGAACAAAATCATGAATGCTGTCCAGGTCACTACACAGAATACACAAAATTGAGAAGGATGAACTTCTTCACTGGCTACAGTTTTACTCATTCTAGCCTTTCCTCTTTATAGGTGACATTTATGAAGATAACGAACCATACAATCACTCCTGCCTCGTCACAAAAGAAAGGCAAGAAGGTTCTATTTCCTTAAACCCTCCTCCAAAACATTTAACTCGACCCTAAATCTGAAGAGCCCTGCTTTACATCCTGATTGACTGGGATGTGTATTCTGTCTTCTTCTGATGAGTGGTAACCTCAACCTGTGCAGCTTGCAGGAATTCTTGATCTTTGGCTAAAATACACTGACAATTCTTTCTGTCTTATCTGTACCAACTATTTGTATGGAGTGGACAACATACAGTGAGGTAGAAGACATACATGAGTAGTGGGGCTGAGAAGACAGCCCAAGCCCTCTTCCTTTCGTACAGCCTGATACACTACTATAGACTCCTAGCTTCATAGCCACCACCCAGCAGACAGCCTGCACAGCCGCATGGCAAGCATCTCCAGGCAGCAACTGACAGCCATCCTCAACTGCTCCCTGCCCATCCCAAACAGCCCGTTCTTTGCACATCCAGTGTGAGGTCCCCCAGCTATAAGGCACCATGTCTGAGTTCAACTGCCACTACTGCCAGGGTCCCTTGCAGGGAAAGAAGTATGTGCATAGGGAGGACTACAACTGCTGCCTGGAGTGTTTTGACAAGTACTGTGCCAATACCTGTGAGCTGTGCCATAAGCTCATAAGTGTAGATTCCAAGGAGGTACATTATAAGGACCGCTACTGGCACAACACCTGCTTCCGTTGTGACAAGTGCCTTCAGCACTTGGCCAATGAGACCTTTGTGGCCTGGGAGAACAAGATCCTGTGCAACAACTGTGCCATTCAGGAGACCTCCCCCAAATGCACAGGGTGCCTAGAGCCTATTGTGGCAGGAGACCAGAATGTGGAGTACAAGGGCACCATCTGGCATAAGGACTGCTTCACCTGCAGCAGCTGCAACCAAATTATCGGGACCCAAAGTTTCTTCCCTAAAGACGATGAGTTCTACTGTGTAGCTTGCCATGAGGCCAAGTTTGCCAAGCACTGTGTGAAGTGCAACAAACCCATCACATCAGGAGGAATCAGTTACCAGGATCAGCCCTGGCACTCTGAGTGCTTTGTATGTGTTTCCTGCTCTAAGGAGCTGGGTGGGCAGCGCTTCACCGCGGTGGATGACCAGTATTATTGTGTGGAATGCTACAAGAACTTTGTGGCCAAGAAGTGTACTGGATGCAAGAATCCCATCACCGGCTTTGGTAAAGGCTCTAATATGGTAACTTACGAAGAAAAATACTGGCATGACTACTGCTTCAACTGCAAAAAGTGCTCTGGAAATCTGGCCAACAAGCGTTTCGTCTTTCACGAAGAGCAGGTGTATTGTCCCGACTGTGCCAAAAAGCTGTAACTTGACAAGGGCTGCGATCCTGTAAAACAGCATTTGAGCCATGATTTGTGTTCTTTCTCTTTTCTGCCCTGCACCAACCACAGGGCAACAGGGGCCTTTCACCTCTAGAAAGATGCTCCTCTGTCCTCTCACATTTCACAATGTTCAGCTAAGGGCACACAGTGATCATGTTAGGGTTCAGCGTAGAATAACCTTGCAGCAGAAATCGTTTCTCTGTTGCACTAACCATGTAACCACATGATTTAAGCAAGAAACATTAGCAATAATGCCTCTACTGAGATGTCCCAGGCTCAGCTGGGTTCCTCGGTGTAGTCACACAACATGCTAGAGTTGTAGGAATTGCTTCAACTCACCTCTTACCCTCTTCTGTGAACAGAGAAAGACCTTTCCAGATTGCATGGTTAACACTTGTGCTTTCACGTTACATGAATTAACAGAAATATTTTGAGCCTGGCAGTGGTGGCGCACACCTTGATCCCGCTACTAGGGAGGCAGAGGCAGGCGGGTCTGCAGAAACAGTTCCAGGAGAGCCAGTGTTACACAAGAAACCCTGCTTTGAAAACAAAACAACACAAACATTTTGAATTTAGCTGTAATCCTCAGCTAACCTTCTCCACATTCTAATAGTTGATTGCTTCCGTATAACTTTCCTTCTGCAAAAGTGTGAATGGTGTAGTGATTAGGGAAGGAAATGGAAGCCAAAGTGATAACAAGGGGGTGTGGAGATGGTTCATTTAATACTTGCCTGCCATGCAAACATTTTGAGCACCCCTGTAAAAGGCTATCATCTAGCACTAGGAGATAGACAGCTCTATTGGTAGTATGCTTCTGTGACCCTAGGGTTGGCATAAAAGACAGGTAGATCCCTAGGGCTCATTGACCAGCCAACCTAACCAATCCATGAAGAGCAATCCAGGGAGAGGCCAGAAGTAGATCTGTGGCCTCTACATGAGTTCGTGCAGATGTGTGCATACACTCACACATATATGCCCCTCAGAAAACATCTACCTGGTTAATTTTTTTTTCATCTAAACATTAAGGGAGAGACGCCAAAACACTTAGTAGAAATGTAGAATTGAGCAAACACTTGGAGAATGGCTTGAGAGTCCATTTACTTACAAAATAATACACTTACATTATGACCCAGATATCCCACTAGATATCAACCCAAGCAGATACACATATATACAAAAATAAGACATAACTACTTAAAATTAGAAACGCTAATACCCTATAGTTAGTGAATATATAAGCAGATGTTGGTACATATGCTCAGTGGAATCCACTTGGAAACAAAACTACACAAAATGAATATTTTAATGCTAAAGAGTTTACTCCATTAAAAAAGACATCTCGCATTTATAAATTATATTAAAGATGATACAAATAAACTCTAAAATGAGTAGTCAAAAAAGCTGGGATTGAGTGAGTACATCAAAGATAGCTATGGGAAGTAGCTCAATGGCTAGGACCACGAGCTACTCTTTCTAAGGACTAGGGTTCGATTCCCAGCACCCTGCCCCCTCAAAGGCTGACAATCATCTGTAACTCCAGTTCCAGGAGTTAGAGTGCCAGGAGTTCTGGTATCCAAGAATACCAGGCATGCACATGTTACAAATAATCCATGCAGGCAAAACAAAAACAAAAGTCTTTTTAAAGGTAGCGGGGATGGAGAGATCACTGAATGTGTAACATGTGATCCTGAGAGCTCACTTCTTTTTTTTTTAAAGCCAAAAATGGTTTTGTCTGCTTATAATAACAGTGCTGGGAAAGCAGACAGAGAATTCCTGGGGCTTGTTGGCAGTTCCAGGCCAGTGTATCAAAAACGGCCGCACCCCAGCCAAGGCTGCCATCTGGCCTGCAGATACACACAGGTATAGCTGTGTGAGAGAGCTGGAGAAGAATCGGGATGAGAAGGGACTGAAACCTTCTAAGACAGACCTCAAGACACAGCGCGGACTGTTCTCCAACTCTCCTACCTATTGTGGCTACACCCAGCCTTGACATCTTTTCATAAGACTAAAAGTGGGGCTCAGTACTGCTAAGTCATCACAGAGGAACCATTACTGTTACATCTAAAAAGAGGATTGACATGATACTTAACCTTAGAACAAACAATTCAAAATGGCCAGAAATCACCCAGCATTACCTTTACCAATGGTGCCTTAGAGTTTCTATTACTGTGGAGACACCATAACCACAGCAACTCTTAGAAAGGAAAGCATTGAATTGGGTGGCTTACAGTTTCATCAAGGTGGGACATGGTGGTATATTATACAGGCATTCATGGTCCTGAAGGAGCTGAGAGTTCTACATCCTGGTCTGCAGGCAACAGGAAGTAAACTGTGTTTCTGTGTCTGTTGGCAGAGGGATGCTTGCTGGTTCCCAGCTGCCCGGCTAGCTTAGGCCCGAAATAATCACACAGAAACTATATTATTTAAAACACCGCTTGGCCTAATAGCTCTAACTTTTTATCAACTAGCTCTTTTAATTTTAATTTAACCCATCTCCATTAATCTGTGTATCGCCACGTGGCAGTGGCGTACTGGCAAAGTTTTGGCACGTCTGACTCTGGCAGCAGCTCCAGGGTGTCTCTCTGACTCCACCCTTCTTTCTCCCAGCATTCAGTCCAGTCCTCCCTGCCCAGCTCTGCTCTGCCCTGCCCTGCCCTGCCCTGCTATAGGCTCAAAGCAGTTCCTTTATTAACCAATGATATCCACAGCATACAGAGGGGAATCCCACATCAGTGTCTTGAGCATAGGAGAACTCAAAACCCACCCCCACAGTGACACATTTCCTTCAGCAAGGTCACACCCACTCCACCAAACCCACACCTCCTAATAGTGCCACTCTCTAAGGGGGGCAATTTCTCTCATACCACCACATTCCACTTCCCAAAACTTGTAGCCACATCATAAGCCAAAAATGCTTTCAGTCCAACTTCTAAAGTCTCCATAGTCTATAACTGTCTCAAATTTACTTAGAAGTCTTAAGTTCAAAGTCTGTTCCAAAAATTGATGTTATCTCTTAATTGTAATCCCCTCTAAAATCAAAATAAAAAGACAGATCACATACTTCTAACATGTACTGGCACAGGAAATACATTACCATTCCAAAACATAGTGAGGAGATACAGGACCAAGTCAAGACCAGAAGCCAGCTGGGCAAACTCCAAACTCTGTATCCCTATGTTTGATATCAAAATACTCATCAGATCTCCAACTTCTTTCAGCTTCATTGACTGCAACACGCTTTTTTTTCTTGGGCTGGTTCCACTCCCTGTTAGCAGGTCTCTTCTCAGCAGGTATCCCATGGCTCTGGCATCTTCGACATCTTAGGGTCTCCAAGGCAATCCAGGCTTCACCTTCACATCTTCACACAATGGCCTCTCTAGGCGTCCATTCAGGGGCACCCTGACACATGCCTGTCTCAGCAGCTTCTCTTAGTCACTCCTTGACGATAAAAACCAGAACCATGTGGCCAGAGCTGCCGAGTTCTGCTGTTTCCCAGGACTGGAACATGGCCCCTTGTTCAGTTACACCTTCATCTGCTGTGGAATAATCTTTCTATACACTCTGAAAATGTGTTGCTCTCATTGTTAATAGAAAGCTGATTGGCTGATGGCTAGGCAGGATTTTCAGGACAGAGAATTCTGGAAGAGGAAGGGCTGAGAGTTCTACATCTTGGTCTGCAGGCAAAAGGAAGTGAACTGTGTCCCTGGAAATAGCTTAAGTATAGGAGACCCCCAAATCTACCCCCCCACCACAGTGACACACTTCCTCCAGCTAAGCCATACCTACTCCAACAAATAATGGCACTTCCTACGGAGTCCATTTTCTTTCAAATTACCACAAGGAGGAAAGGGTTTATTCAGCCTACACTTCTGTATCACTGTTCCTCACTGATGGGAAGTCAGGACAGGAGCTCAAGCAAGGCAAGAAGCTAGAGGCAGGAGCGGATGCAAAGGCCATGCAGGAATGTTGCTTACTGGCTTGCTCTACCTGGCTTGCTCAGCCTGCCTTCTTATAAAGCCAGGACCACCAGCCCGGTGATGGTGCCACTCAAAATTTTCTGGGCCCTCCCCCATTGATTACTAATTAAGAAAATGCCTTACAGCTGAATCTTATGGAGGTATTTTCTCAACGGAGGCTCCTTTCTCTCTTGTGACTCTAATTCGTGTCAAGTTGACATAAAACCACCAAGTACAAATGGTAAAGAGCTAAATGGGGATTGGTGAACACCAGCAAGATGGTGCTTTATTTAAACAACAACAAACAGTCTTTCAGAATTAGCCCTCAGAGTCTTTGGTGCCACGGGCAGTAACTAGTTGTAAAGAAGGCACAGGCATGGTCACCTTGTGAAGTGAACTTCAAGTAAGAGATCTTTTTGATTTGGCTTCTACTTATCAGTAATTGCCTATCATCTCATGTAGGCATTGAAGTTTGCATTCTAAAATGGTCTTCCTTTCACAGATAAAAGCTAAGCATGGCTGGCATCTTGCATCAAGCCTAGACAGTGGAGATGGATTCCTACCAATCTGAAACACTAATATCAATCAGTCTGAAGAATCAAATGAGTCCAACGATGATAGGAACTCTTTCTTAGGGTATTTTTAAAGTCTGTCTTCACATTCACATCAAAGTGGGAAGGAAATAGCAACCAATCCTTTTTATGAGTGTGGCGAAGTCAACATTAATATCTTCAAGCTGAAATTTGTATCAGTGACTACTTGGCCTACTTTCCTTCCTTCCTTCAGGGCACACCCTTATACGAGCCGAATCATTTCTTTTCCAAGAGAGCAATTTGCTTCTCACCACCTCTGTGCTATGCTAGTTAATAGCCCCAGAATGCACCAGCCACACAGCCACTGTTTCATAGAAGGATGGATTATAGAAACAACAAAATCGAGCGAGAACATATGGACCAGCTCTTAGAAATATTTTAGAAAATATTTGTGTCAACTACTTTGGTTGCCTCTCAAGAGTTCTGGAACCTTGAGAGGATGAACCACAGTAACATGATTAGGCAATATGGCATGGAAACAAACTCCAAATGTGTGCAGACCCAAAAGTGTGAACCTATTCCACCTTGTCTGAAGGTCAGAGAGTTTGGACTTATTTTTGTCTTTTCAGAGTTGTTAAAAAAACAAGTGTGTAATCACACCCTGACCTAGGCTGTGATTATTTGGTGATTTAGACACTAGGATGGCCCATAGAGGTAGATCCACTTCACCCTGACTGAAGGTCAAAGAATTCAAGCATTCTTCTTCTCCTTCTTTTGAAATAGGTTTGACTTAGGGAGTGTCTGCCTGCAGGATACTTGGACTAGGGTGGGTTTACTGCCCAAACATAGAGTTAAAAAAATGCAACATAAAAGAATGCAACACATTTTTGCATCATTAAAACAAATGTTCCACAACATAAACAAATGTAACACATCTTAAAATAATGTTTCACAACAGAGACTTAATGATAAAGCTTGGTGAGGATGTGGAGAAATGTACTCTGAAGACATGGGTCGTGGGAATGTAAATTGTCATTTTGGACAGGTGCCTGAAAAGTGCTGTTGGCTGTGTTCAATTAGCTCACCTTAAATAGGAAGTCTTTAAACAGCAGTAACAAAACCACCAGCTTTAGCATGTGACAGGGACTTAATTTTATATTCCCTCTGGGATAGTGTTTGATAACTCAGGATTCATGGCAACCTCAGGAATGACAAAAATAAAGGTAATTAACTGTGTATCCATACAAAGAAGTATTTCTCATGTGCAGTACACTGTATACAAAATTTCAAAAACAGTAAGCTACTCATGTAGGAGAAATGAGAAGTTGAGACTCAATGGAACATTCCAGCTCATAAATATGCAGGATTACATAACTGTATTACTGATCAAAAATACCAGAATAAAAAAAATACCAGAATGCATACCAATAACCCTCAAGGGAATACAAAATGATAGTGGATTCTGAGCTCACTTTATCTGAAATCAAAACTCTAGTTGTTGCATCTCATTCATGTTTAATAGACAGAAGCACCTTTTCAACACGCGTTAGTCATCCCAGTGAGCTGATTCAAACATCTTTCTCCTGATTCTCGCCCAGCTTGCTCTGGTGGCGTGGAAGGGTCTTTCTTCTATGTGCTGTTTTCATTGGTCAAATAAAGAAACTGCCTTGGCTTTTTGATTAGGGCAGAATGTAGATAGGTGGAGTAGACCGAACAGAATGCCGGGAAGAAGGGAAGTGAGGCAGCGGCCATGGCTCTTCTCTCCTAGACGGACGCTGGTTAGACTCAAGCCGGTAAGCCACCGGGTGTAAACTAGCCGGGAGCCGAGCGGCATGAAGCGGCCTGCCGCTCCTTTTACAACACTCTGGTGTCCTGGTTTCTACAATTATCGGGCTTGACCTGATGTTCTGCTCTTGGCTCCCCGCAATTGTGTGGGGGGGGGGGGCGGGGGGGTTGCATTTAGCTGGCGTTTAGTTACATACTCGAACTTTCTCCAGTAATATAAATGAGTGGTGTCCTACCCGTGAAAGAACCCAGATGCTAAGGACTGCATACTGTACTTTTTCATTTGTATAAAATGTCCGGAAAAGGCAAACCTAGCGTGACAGAAAACAGATCCACAGTTACCTGGGACTGGGGGTGGGGCTAAAGATTGACCACAGAGGGCCATGAGGACCTTGTCAGGGGATGAAAATTTTCTGATAGTAAATTTTGGCAAAATGGTTGCACGCTATTTAAATTTAGTAAAGTTTATTGTGTTGTACATAAAAAACAACGGACAGGAATTATATAAATTTTGTTCATAAAAGCTGTTGATTTAAAAAGAGGAAATATTTGAGTAGCCACATAGAAAACCTTAACCCACTTGTAGGAGAAGAAAAAAATGAGTTTTTCGTTAGTTTCTCGTCTCATTCCATGGTCGTTTGCAGTGTGGCTTTACCACTCCGTTAATAAAACGCAGGGCCTCAAGCCGAGCAAGATGACCCAAGCCTGTCATCCCAGCACTCAGGATCCCAAGTTCAAGGCCGGCCTGGACTATAAAAACAGTGGAAGCCAGGTGGTGGTGGCGGCGCACGCCTTTAATCCCAGCACTCGGGAGGTAGAGGCAGGCGGATCTGTGTGAGTTCGAGGCCAGCCTGGTCTACAAGAGCTAGTTCCAGGACAGGCTCTAGAAACTACAGGGAAACCCTGCCTCGAAAAACCAAAAAAAAAAAGTTTGGGTTTTTTTTTTTTTCAGATACAATGTGAGACTTTGTAAATCATCTAGTTCTCAACTGATTTATTTTCTTATTTAAATGAATACAAACTCTTGGCTTTATATTCTCTTTGATATTTTGTACCCACTACTGTTATTATTTGATGCTCATCTAAGCCTAGACCTGAACAGTGAGAATCCATTCAGGTTGACAGAACTCTTTTATTATATATAGGCACATAGAAAGGTGTGTGATATTTCTCCCCATATGGACAACCATAAGTCCACATCAGTATCTCTGGTTCTGACTCATCACCGCACAGGTCATTTTTGTTCCCTGCCTTTCCACACGGGTCCCTTGCTGTGACAGTGGCCCATCTGGTTACTATCACTTTTAATGCACTTGTGTAACCAGTCCCCACTCTAAACAATAGCTCGCTGCTTTCTCTTCGGCATGGACACCCTCCTGTCCCCTTCTCCTTAGCACCGTGGACGTGACAGAGGAAATGACAAACAGGGCAGGAAAGCAGGGTTGGGGAATTGTGCCTGTGTGACTCAGGATTTCAGAATGGCTGTGGAATGTGACTTAAGGGTCTTAGACTGAGCTTTGCACAAAGAGAAGAAGAACAAATAGGGAGAAAGAAAAAAAGAAAGAAGGAACTTAACAATGGCGGGGGGGCTAAAAATATATTAACAAATATACAAACAAGTTTATACTTTAAAATATCAAACACTGTATCCATAATCTGTACTAAACCATAGTTACTTTTTTTCTGAGAGAGGGTTTCTCCGTGCAGCCTTAGCTGTCCTGGAACTAGCTCTTGTAGACCAGGCTGGCCTGGAACTTAGAGATCTGCCTGCCTCTGCCTCCTGAGCGCTGGGATTAAAGGCATGCGCCACCACTGCTTGGCACTGCATTAGTTCCTGAGCTTCCTTCAGTTTTATGGTGACCTGTGGTTCTAAAATTGTAAATCTTTCCATTAATCTGGCCAAGTCATTCTAAGTCTTAAAATCTTAAAATCTGCTACCCAGAGCCATGGTGACATCCAGGCTCAAGCTATTGCTGAGGGCCATATCTGGGTCCGTGGTCCTGTTGCAGCTAAGGTCTGTGTTAACATGGGGGGGGGGCATGTGGACCTGCATGTTGAAGTCCAAGGGCCATGCTAATCAGACCCGCCCCTCACCAGCTCCGCCCCTCACAGGAGAGCTGGTTCCAGTGACCCCAGAACAGAAGAACTGGCCTCCACACTGGGGAAAACTGGTCCCACCCCTCAACTACAGTTGTGGAAAAGCTGTCTCTGCCCGGCACCTGAGGATGGGGCGCAACAGCCTGGACTGACCAAATCAGCTACCACCCTGACCCACATCCAGGGCTTTGAGATGGCCTGATCCAACATTTACCCCATCTATGGCCTGCTGGAGTGTGCGGAGGGTCTGATCATACAGAACCGTGGTGGCAGGATCTCCATGACTCAGGGCAACAGCCGGATATCGGATAGGAGTTTCGGTGCGGGTCCAGTATTGATGGTGCACCAGAAGCCGGAGGCCTTGAAGCAGACCAACAGCTCATTACAATGAACATTCGGAAGCAAAGCTGAGTGGACCAAGGGTTTAGTGCGTGACACAGCGCAGCTCCCATTGCCGCTAAGACGAACGCATAGGTGATGGAGAGGCGGGAAAGATGGAGGAGCAAAGTAATTTTTTTCATTTGTTTTTGTTTTGCTTTTTGTGCTTGTTGTTTTGTTTTGCATTTTTTGTTTGTTTGAACTAATGTCTTTATTTTTATTTCGTCTTAATTCCTTTTTAAATTTTCTTTGGGGGTGGATGCTACAAGGTGAAGGGCAGATATGGAGGAGCTGGGAAATAAGTGGGAGTGGGGTGCATGGTGTGAAATTCCCAAAGAATAATAAAAACTATGTTCAATTGAAAAGAATCTTAGTTACTTCTTAATGAAACATTTGTCTTCGTTTACAAACACAGCTAGTGACAAACCCCTAACATTTCAGCTTGCTTGCTTGCTCTTTATGCAAGCTTGGATGCTTAAGTCCTGTCTTGGGCATTTTAATTTAAAATACATAGACAAAGATATCAAATTTGTCATTAAAATGTTAATTAAAACCCACAATTTCAACAGGATAATGATTCAAATAAATACTAAATTTAAAAAGAAACATTATAAACATGGACTAGACATCACATTTCTTATAAGAAATTTGTTTACCTAAAGTACTGAGGTGATAGAAGTTCTTTTTTCCTCTCGGGATGGCCTCTCCTCTCCATAAGCACTGTATTTAGAGAAGGTGTGGGTAAGTCAGCTCTATGTCTGCTTTAGATTCTACCCTGTAGGCAGAACAACCTGTCTCAATATAGGACAGCCACATTTTACATATGTATTGCCCTGGATTTTGATGTGAATGTTAGCTTCCAAAAATAACAGGCTTTAAGAACTCAGTGACCCAGGTGTCTAAAAATAAGGCAACATGGGTGAAAATCAAAATCAAAAAGAACGGTTTGCTAACCAAAATCTCAAGAATTTAAATGAATATTGTCTAATAAACTCAACATGTAACAACAACTAATGTTCTCAAGTGTTATTTCAAAACGTAATCTAAAAAAATATTTATTAAACAACTATCTAGATAAGGCCCATCTATTTTTCCCAAATATATTTTTATAGAAATAATAGTTATATTAAAAAACCTTATAGCCGGTGGTGGTGGCACACGACTTTAATCCCAACACTCAGTTTCCAATATTGCTGTAGCTAAGTCTTTCCAGTGTTGGAGGATAATTCTGTTCTGAGTTGTCCATGAATTTAGCATCTGCTTCACATAGGATCAATGCATGACATAGGAAACAACAGCATATTTAAATATCCTCAAATTTAGTATTTCTGTAGGATTCCATTTAGCTTCTGCATATACAGTCAGACTTTATTTGGACCACCAGCTCCCAAATAATAACATGGAAACTTCTTATTAATTATGGAAGCTTAGTCTTAGCTTAGGCTTGTTCTCAACTAGCAAATTAACCCATTTATATTAATCTGCATTATCTCCCCTCCAGACTTTAGGTCCAGTTTGCTCCTTGTCTAACTAGCAAATCCTGCCTCTTTTCTTCCCAGAGTTCCTATCACTTTCTGGAAACTCCACCTCTTCTTTCCTGACTAGCAAGCTATTGTCCATTCAGCTTTTTATGAAACCAGCCAGAATGTGCCTTAGCAGAGACATGTCTTCACAGTGTACAAAAAGGTATCCCAGGGCTGGAGAGATGGCTCAGAGG
Organism: Arvicola amphibius; assembly: GCF_903992535.2. NCBI lineage: Eukaryota > Metazoa > Chordata > Mammalia > Rodentia > Cricetidae > Arvicola > Arvicola amphibius. The sequence goes on from NC_052063.2 coordinate 1,587,895, forward strand.
TTAAGAGCATTGCCTGCTCTTCCAAAGGTCCTGAGTTCAATTCCCAGCAACCACTTGGTGGCTCACAACCATCTGTAATGAGGTCTGGTGCCCTTTTCTGGCCAGCGGGCATACACACAGACAGAATATTGTATACATAATAAATAAAAAAAGATATCCCACACCATTAAGTGCCTACATAAGAAAAAGGAGAGATGTTTCACACTAGCAACTGAACAGCACACCTCAAAGCTCTGGAACAAAAAGAAGTAAACACACCCAAGAATAGAAAACAGGAAATAATCAAACTGAGGGCTGAAATAAATAAAGAACAAAGAAAACAATACAAAGAATCAATGAAGCAAAGAGTTGTTTCTTTGAGAAAATCAACAAGATAGACAAATCCTTATCCAGACTCACTGAAGGCAGAAAGACAATATCCAAATTAACAGAAATAAAAAGAAATAAAAAGGGAGGAATAGGCTGGCAGTGGTGGCACATGAAAGAAAGAAAGAAAGAAAGAAAGAGGGGACATAACAGCAGTCACTGGGGGAATCCAAAGAATCATTAGGTTGTACTTTAAAACCTATACTCCACCAAACAGAAAAATCTAAAAGAAATGCATAATTTATGCAATAGATACCACTTACTAAAGTTAAATCAAGATCAGATATTCTTCAAAATAGGAAACAGAAGGAACTTGGCCAAATTATGAGGTAACAGTCACCCTAACAGCCAAATCACACAAAGATTCAACAAAGGATTACAGACCAATTTCCCTAAGAAAATTGATGCAAAAATATTCAACAAAATACTTGCAAATCAAATCTAAGAACACATCAAAAAGATCACCCACCATAATTAAGTAGGCTTCACCCAGAGATGCAGAGATGTTTCAACATACAAAAATCTGTCAATGTACTCCACCATATAAACAAACTGAAAGAAAAAAAAAAAGATCATCTCATTATATGCTGAATATGCTGAAAAAAATTTGGCAAAATCCAACACCCCTTCATCATAAAAGTATTGGAGAGATTAGGGATCCAAGGGACATACTAAACATAATAAAGGCAACTTACAGCAAGTCAACAGTCAACAACAAATTAAATGGAGATAAACTCAAAACAATCTCACTGAAATCAGGAACAATACAAGGCTGTTCACTCTTTCCGTATCTATTCATTAAAGAAATATTCGATATCCTTAACCATCACAGAAAGGAAAATCAAAACTTTTCTGAGATTCTGTTTTACACCTGTCGGAAGGGCTAAAATCAATAACACAAGCAACAGCTCATGCTGGTGAGGATGTGGAACAAGGGAAACCCTCCTCTGTTGCTGGTGGGAGCGCAAACTTGTACAGCCACTGTGGGAATCAATAAGGCAATTTCTCAGAAAATTGGGAATCAGTCTATCTCAAGTACCAGCTAACCACTCCTGGGCATATACCCAAAGGATGCTCCACCACACCACAGGATACTTGATCAACAATGTTTATAGCAGTTTCATTTGTAATAGCCAGAACTTGGAAACAGCCTAGATGTCTCTCACCTGAGGAGTGGATAAAGAAAATGCAGTACATTTACACAATGGAGTATTACTCTGCTGTTAAAAATTATAACATCAGACAATTTGTAGGCAGATTGATGGAACTAGAAAAAAATATCATCCTGAGTGAGGTGACCCCAATACCAGAAAAGTATGTAGTCACTTGTAAGTGGCTATTAGCCATTAAGTAAAGGATAACCCTGCTACAATCCACAGACCCAGAGAAGCTGAAGGCTCCTGGGAGGAACACGTGGATCTCTCTGGGAAGGGGAACTATAATAGATTTTGTAGGTGGGCTGGGGAGGGGAGGGGTGGAAACAAGAGGGCTCAGGCTTTGGGGCATTGATGTGGAAACCTAGTATAGTGGAAACTTCCTGGAACCTATGAGGTTGACCCTAGTAAGGTCACACATCCTAGCTATGGAACATACGGAGCCTAACCAGGCAAGGTCATAGCAATGGATTTGGACATCAAACCAGCCACAAAACCTTCAACCTGCAATCTCTTCCGTCTGCAAGATTGCTGAGCAATGGTGGCTCAGAGCTTGTGGGAATGGCCAGTCAATGACTGGTCTAACTTGGGACCCATGACCATAAGAAGGAATGCATACCCAACACTGCCAGGATGGCCAGGAACTACAAGCTGGATGGCTTGATCTACGGTAGTCCCAAACACAACTGGCAAAATAAGTCAATGAATTGATTCCTATTAGCATTCTGTAATATTCATAGATCAGTGCCTACTCCAGTGTCCATCAGAGAGGCTTCCTTTGACAGCAGATACAGAGATCCACAAGCAAACATTAGATAGAACTCGGGGAATCCTGCAGAGAAAGGGAAGGAAGGAATGTAGAAAACAGTGGGGTTGAGGACACCCCAAGAACACGGCCCACAGAATCAACTAATCAAGGCTCAAAGGGGGTCATAGAGACTGAGGCAACAATCATGGAGCCTGTATGGGTCTGTGTTGGGCCTTGTACAAATGTGTTGTAGTTGCTTAGCATGTTTTTTTTCTGAGACTCCTAACAGATGGAGTTGGGGGTGTCTTTAACTCTTTTGCCTACTCTTGGGACCTTTTTCCTCCTACTGGGTTGCCTCATCCAGCCTTGATATGAGGGTTTGTACCTAATCTTATTGCACTTTTTTATGCCATGTTGGGTTGCTATCCCTGGGAAGCCAGCTCTTTTCTGAAGAGAAATGCGGGGGCAGTGGATCTGTGGGGTAGGGGGTTGAGGAACTAGGAGGAGTGGAGGGAGGAGAGGATGTGATTGAGATATATGAGAGAAGAATAAACAAGAAAGGAAAAAATGCAGATTAAGACAAAGAAGGGAAGGAAAAGAAAAAGGAAAATCAGTAAATTTTATACATGTATTTACACACACACACACACACACACACACACATTTTCAAAAGCAAAATGTTATATCTTTATTATTAGAATGAGCCTGTAAGCAGGAAGTCTCAAAGTCTCTTGACAAGAATTATCAGTAGAACAGAGGTTGGTGTGGACACCATCTTCTGGGAAACACATTGTAATGGTGGTCTCCAGGCACCAAGTGGGACAGAGGTCCCTTGGAATAAGTGATGCTGTCCTGATGCTTCTGAGGACAAGATATGGTCCTGTAGCTGCACGTAGATTCCACCCGCAGTTCCCAGCGTCCAGGATTCACAAATAAGGATCTCCCCGATAACTGGTAGAAGATATGACACATGAGGTCAAGGACTGTCACTTGAGTTAGGACCACCACATGGGAAGCAAGGTTAGTTCAGAACTAGGAGGGGGTGCTGTGAGCTCCAGCGGAAGGCGCAGAGGGATGCAGTCCTAGCGCTGAGCTCCAGCGGAAGGCGCAGAGGGATGCAGTCCTAGCGCTGAGCTCCAGTGGAGGGCACAGAGGGATGCAGTCCTAGAGAGACTGTCCAGAAGAGCGCTGTACTTGATGGGACACCACATGGCACCGCAGGTGGAGCACTCGTGTCCTTCCTAGGCCTGAAGAAGCTTCTCCAGGCTGTGACCTGCTCACAGCAGTGGCCTGGGAAGGGAACGCGAATCTGCCATAGAAATTCACCGGATATCTTTCTGGCAAGGCTCTAGCCTTCACGAGACTCAATAGCGAAGCTGAGAGAACTGTGTCCGGGGAAGTAGAGCTGATGGTGGAACCACAGAGTCTGAAAATGGTTTTAGTCACAGCTTTGTTGGGATACAGTTCACACACCAAAATTTTACCCATTTGAAGTGTACAATTTAGTTCTATGTATATATACTCAGAGTGGTGCAATCCTATTCATTATCTATTTTTAGAACATTTTCATCTCCTCAAAATGAAACCCTGTGTCCACTAACCGAAACCACTTTAACCCCGTGTCCCATTTTTTCTTATATATTTCCAGCCCCAGGCAGCCATAAACTGGTTTTCTGTCTATGAGTTTGTTAGTGTAGAAAGTACATATGAGTAGACTCTCATGGCCAGTTGTATCTGGTTTCTTTCATTTAGTAAAAAAAAAAAAATGTTTATGGCATTATAAAAGGTAAATATTTTCTTTTCAAAAACAAAATGCACATAAGATACAATCTTTATAACAGATTTGTAGTGATATTTCATTTGTATTGTAATAAATAAAACTTGCCTGAAGTTCAGAGAGTAAAACAGCCACACTGGCCAGCCTTACAGACCAGGCAGCAATGACACACACCGTTAATCCCAGTAGCCACACTAGCTTGCCATAGAAACTGGGCGGTAGTGGTGCACACCTTTAATCCCAGCACTGAGAGGAATATAAGACGGGAGGAGACAGCTCTCAGACACAGTCTCATTCTGAGGATTTCTGGAGGCAGGATCGCCATTTCAGACTGACTGAGGTAGAGGTAAGAGCCAGTGGCTGGCTGTTTTGCTTTTCTGACCTTCAGGTTGAACCCCAATTTCTGTCTCTGGGTTTTTATTAATCATGCTATAAATTCATAGAGATTGTACATTAAAATTTTTCAATAATTTATTTATTTTTAATTTTATGTGCATTGGTACTTTGCCTGCATGAATGTCTGTGTGAGGGTGTCGGATCCCCTGGAACTAGAGTTACAGACAGGTGTGAGCTGCCATGTAGGTGCTAGTAGTTGAACTCAGGTCCTCTAGAAGAGCAGCCAGTGTTCTCAACTGCTGAGCCATCTCTCAGACCCATAAAAAGATTTTTACAAAAGAATAAATTAGTCAGAAGATCAGGTGCAGGCCACACCAATCAGAGCAGAGACCCCTATTGCCCCAGAGGCCAAGCTAACCTCCAGAAGGCCAACCCCCAACATGGACAGAGATCATAGGTCATGAAGGCCACCAGAAATACAGGTCACAAAGACTAGAAAACCAAAAAGGAGACAGAAACCATGGAACAAAACACCCATCTAATAAAGACAAATTCAGAAATCAGGGCCTAAACCTATCATTCCAAACCCTAAACACCAGTGTAAGAATGCAGTCAGCCACAGCCAGCAATGTGGCACCACCAGAGTCCAGCTCTTCTATGACATCAAGACTTGGATATTCAAAGCAGCCAAAGCAGAAGAAAATGACCTTAAAACCAATTTTATGAAGATGACAGAGGTTCTTAAAAAGGAAACAAAAAATTCCCTGAAAGAAATTGAGGAAAAGACAACAAAAGAATTGAAGGAAATTAACAAATCCCTTAAAGAATGCCAAGAAAACCAAGAGAAAGCAAACAGGTAAGAGAAACTATTCAAGACATGAAAATCAAAACACAAACCGAGGGAATTCAGGAGATGGAAAACCCGGGTAAATGAACAGTCCAAGTGGATCAAAGAACTCGACATAGAACCAGAAACACTGAACCTAATAGAAAAGAATAATCTTGCATGCATTGGCACAGAAGACAACTTCCTAAAGAGAAAATTGATAAAGTAAACACTAGGATTGGCAAATAATAAATGGGATCTCATGAAACTGGAAAGTTTCTTTAAGGCAGAGGACATTGTCAATAGGACAAAATGACAGCCTACAGAATGGGAAAAGATTTTCAGCAATGCCACATCTGACAAAGGTCTAATATCATATATATATGTGTGTGTGTATATATATATATATAATGTATATATATATATATACACACATACACACATACATACACACATACACACACTATATATGGCATGAGCTACCATTTCAATGCCGGGACCTAAACATGGGTCTCGTGCAAGAGCAGCAAGCGCCCCTAGCAGGTGAGTCACCCTCCAGATTCCTCCAAATGTATTTTAATAAGAGATACTGCAGTTCAGGACTCAGGTGCATATTAGACAAAGCAAAACTCTGAACTTTGACATAGAAAACACACACACCTTTCAAAAGCCTGCAAGACTTCACAAAAATTGGCTATATGTAAGCTGCAAATTTTCTGAAAATTCCATAGAATTAACACAGCTAACACTTTCTGCTTATAGTATAATAAAACTAGAAATTAATAAAATCATCAAAAATATTCTCTGCACTGAAATGTTATAACGTTTTAACCATGCTGGACGAACAGTGGGGGAGCTGAGGACTCGGGTCGGTGATTAAGAGCACCAGCTGCTCTCTCAGAGGACCCAGATTTGGTTTCCAGCACGCACACAGTGGCCCACAACCATGTGTAACTCCAGTTCTAAGGGATCTAGTGCCCTCTTCTGACCTCTGTGGGCACAGACATGCACGTGGTACACATGCAGACATCTGTGGGCACAGACATGCACGTGGTACACATGCAGACAAAATACTTGTACATAGAAAATAGAAATCTTTTTAAAAGTATGTCTAAAACAGGCTATAAAAAGTTATTTCTCAAATTACCAATAAAAAATTATACGGCTCAGACTCATAGGATATAGTCAAAGCCATTACACAGATTGAAATGCATCCACAGAGAAACTAGACAGCAAAGAAGACCCTAAGAGAGACATACATGGATCTATATAGAAGGTGAAGAAGACAAGATCTCTTGAGTAAATTGGGAGCATGGGGTTCATGGAAGAGGGTAGAAGGGAAGAGGGAAGGAAGGAGAGTAGAGAAAAATGCTCAATAAAAACAATAAAAAAAGACTAACAAAAAAAAGAGAAAGCATAAGGGTTAAACTCTTATTATTATTGTAAATATTTTATAATAAGAGCTGGGCAGTGGCGGTGAATGCCTTTAATCTCAGCACTTGGAAAGCAGATGCAGGCAGATCTCTGTGCGTTTGAGGCCAGTCTAGTCTACTAGAGCAAGTTCCAGGATAGCCAGAGCTGGTACACAGAGACACACTGTCTCAAAAAACAAACAAACAAACAAAACAACAACAACAAAAAAGAAGTAGAATTGCAGGTATTAGTAGAGAGAAAACAGATCATTAACTGTTTTGCTTTGTTTTGTTTTGTACAGTCCTGGGGGTTGAACCAGCGATGCTAGGTAAGCAGTCTGTGACTGAATCACACTCTACTGAAAAAAAGAAAAGATGAACCAATGACCAATGACGTCTTTGTAAAATCCCCATCAGGCACAAACTTGACAAAGGAGACAAATCACTATTAGCACACTAGTCAGTTAAGGGTCCCATCACTAAGATTCAGTGTGTCCGCTGAAGAGACACAGGCTGAAACAGCAGGACGTACATCAAACAGCATCCAGAGGTCTTGGGCACAGGTGTCTTGGGTCTCCTGTGGAAGGATCCAGTCACACAAGATAATAGGTGTCTAGTTTTTCAACCATCTCTAACTGTCTAGAGGGGAGCATCTTAGATCCAGAAACTCAAAGCCAGCTTCTAGTGAGTCTTATATTCTGATTGTCTGATAGATATAGTGCACCACGCCCGTCTGCGCTCTATGTGCTACCATACAGTTTGTGAGCCGGGCAAGGGGCTGGAGATTGAAACACACAAAGACAGACAGAGACACGGGTCATCCTTGAAACAGGAATGCCCCCTTTATTGTGTCCAGGGGCAGCTTATATAGGAATCATTAACTGATAGCCATGCCCCAGCCAAACCCACCAGAAACCACTCCTCTGCCATCAGGAACTCCTGAGGGTCTCGTGCTCAGAGCAGCTGCAAGCTGTCTCAGAGCAGAGGAAAACAGGTTCTTTACAAGAAATTCAGGATCTGGGGGTTCACAGCTCCCAACAGATAGATACATTTTTGTTTCCAGGGTTTCCTATAGCCCAGAATTGCCTGAAACTGGATATGTAGCCAAGGCTGGCCTTGAACTCCCGACCCTCTTGCTTCTGCCTTCCAGGGGCACAGATACTGTATCCAGCACTTACCCACCCACTGAAACATAATTGTTATTACTAATCAGTGCTGACGGGCTGATACATTCACTCTGGAACAACCTAGAGTCCTTAATGATAGAATATTATTTATCTTCTGTTAGTAAATTCCAGTGATTATAAAGGGTCAGGAGCTCCATAGAAAAGGATGGTCAGTCCAGGGCAGCTGATATTAACCCATGCAATGCAGTGTATATAAGCTGAAAACAAGGGGAAATTAAAAATACAGAATAAAATTCTGTTAAAATAGAGACGATTTGACCAAGTTTCTGCTAATGAGTTTGAAGACCTAGGTTTAAAATTATTTTAGTTATAGAAATATGGAAAAGAATACAAAAACAACAGCTGCTAAAATATACTTGTTTATATGTGGGAGAGTCTTCTGTTTGTGCTGATTTCAATAAAGAAACTGCCTTGGCCCATTTGATTGGCCAGCCCTTAGATAGGTGGAGTAGACAGAACAGGAAGAAGGAAGTGAGGTAGATGGCTCAGTCAGATGCCACGCCTCTCCTAAGTTAGGCAGACTGCCGTGCCTCCCCTCAGAGAGATGCGATGAAGCTCCAGCCCAAGATGGACATACGCTAGAAACTTCCCGGTAAGACACCGCTCACGGTGTTACATATATTATTAGATATGGGTTAGTCAAGATGTGAATAAGAGGCTGAAAATAATGGGCCAGGCAGTATTTAAAAGAATACAATTTGTGTGATGTTATTTCACGTGTAAAGCTAGCCGAGTGGGATCCGGGTGGGATGAAAAGCAGGCTGGCCCGCAGCGCCACACTACAATCTATTTTAGCATAAACAAGTCTAAACCAACTACTTTTCATGAAAGAAACAACAAAAATATTTAATCGAGACACGCTTTCTTCCTCTTAAAGCTCAAGGCCAAAATAACTTCACAAGATAATTCTATCATCCCTGAAGACTACAGCATTTTAATGCACTTAACTGTTGTAGAGCCTAGAAAAAGGGGGAAGCATCCCGATTATTTTCAAGAAGTGAATGTATCATCATCAAAACCTGAGTAAAAGAAGAAAAGTACAGATCAGTATTTTATAAATATCATTGAAAATTCCAAATAAAATAATAACAGCACATTCAAAATAGTATGCCCTGGATGAAGAACAGTTTTGGGTTTTTTTTTTTTGTTTTTTTTTTGTTTTTTGTTTTTTGTTTTTCGAGACAGGGTTTCTCTGCAGCTTTTTTAGAGCCTGTCCTGGAACTAGCTCTTGTAGACCAGGCTGGTCTCAAACTCACAGAGATCCGCCTGCCTCTGCCTCCCGAGTGCTGGGATTAAAGGCGTGCGCCACCATCGCCCGGCCAGTTTTGGGGTTTTTGCCATAGTTGTCTGTCTTTTGTTTTTGAAACAAGGTCTCATGCATCCCGGAATGTCCTTGAACTTGATAATGTAGCTGATTATGACCTTGAACTTTCTTCTAAGGTTTATTTTGTTTGAGACCGGACAGTTTAGTGGTGAAGAGCATTGGCTGTACTTTCAGAGGACCTGGGAGGTCCTTCTGTATGTGTGTTTGCTTTAATTGGTTAATGAATAAAGAAGCTGCTATCGGCCAATGACTTAACAGAATATAGCCAGGCTGGAAAAGATATAGAGAGAGAGAGTAGGAGGAGCCACAGAGGAGGAAGACGCGAGCTGCCAGCTGGAGCCTTGCCAGTAGGCCAGGAGCCTCGTGGTAAAATATAAAATAATAGAAACGGGTTAGTTTAAGTTATAAGAGCTAGCTAGCAATATGCTTAAGTGATTGGCCAAGCAGTGATTTAAATAATATGGTTTCTGTGTGATTATTTAGAGTCAGGGCAGTGGGGAAACGAACTAGTGACCTTCGCCAACACACAACTGTCCATAACTCCAGTTCCAGGGAATCTGGCACACTCACATAAACACACATGCAGGCAAGACACCAATGCACACAAAGAAAACAATGAATTTAAAAAATATGTATTTTATTTGTGCAGTATGTGTGTGAGTGCATGCCTGCAAGTGGAAGCCAGAAAGAGGTGGTGTTGGATCTCTCACAGGTAGAGCTACAGGTGTTTTCAGGACACCTGGCTTGTAATGTGGGTGTAGATGCTTGAATTCTGGTCCTCATGATTAGAGCAAGTTCTTTTAACTAAGTGATCTGTGTCTCCAGTCATGTCTGTACCTCCAGAGCGCTGAGCTTATAGGCTTGTGCTTCGTGCCTGGTTTATGTTGTGCTGAGAAGCAAACTCAGGGCTTCACAAAAGCTGGCAAGCATTTACCAAGTGAATTATACTGCAAGCCCATCATTCTTGTTTTTAAAAGCCAATAAATTGGAGTACTCTTTTTGACATGGTTAGCACACTCAGGTGCGTGCAAGCGCGCACTCACACACAACATTATATGTATTTCAAAACAACGGTAACTAAACTCCAACTTTACAGCTCCCCACTTAATGTTTCCTGGAAGCGTCACACCAAAGTTACAAAAGAGTCAAAGATGACCATCAAACTCAAGAGGGATGTAAATACAAGGAAACAAAATTAAACATGGAAAGAAAATGAAGTACCATTCATAAACTCGTCATTGCTAGTAACTGTAACTCAGGAAACTCAGAGAATGGACAGGACAATGGCTGCAATCAAGAAGAGATGTGGGTAAACGGGAAACAGTGTCAGCCTTCGCCTGCCTGGGCAACAGGTGGTCTGAATCCATGTCCAGTAGTGTAAACAAAACGAGGCAATGAACGAGTGGCAGGAATAGCACCGTGTCCAGAGAGGAACACTGTAGATACTGTATTTCTAAGGAGAGGGGTAATTCATTTTGTTACTTTAAGATGTTTTAATCTGTGGTAATCTGGGTTCATGTTTCTGGGCTGTGATGAGACAGAATATCATGGCAGAAGGGCACAGCAGAGCAGAGCAGCTTGTCTCGTGACCAAGAAGCGGAGCACTCCACCATGACATGCACACACACACACACACACACACACACACACACACACACACACAGTCTCATCTACCCCAGGTTGGCTCACTATGAGGCTAAGAATGGCCTTGAATTTCGATTCCTCCTGCCTCAACTGTCCAAATTCAGAACTAGCTATAGTGAACCCAATCAGAGGACCCTGGCAAACAGATAGATCTAAAGGGTTTTTTGTTTTGCTTTGGTTTTGTTTTTTTCTGTAGCTTTGGAGCCTATCCTGGTACTTGCTCCTGTAAACCAGGCTGACCTCACCTCCGCCTCCCGAGGGCTGGGATTAAAGTCGTGCGCCACCGCCGCCCGGCTGGCATACAGGATTTTAAATAGAAAGAGTCAACACCATATAAATTCATTAGGAGACCACAGCTGAACTTGAAAATTTGAATTTAGATTTGAATGCTGAAGCAGTTTTGCCTAGAATGCAAATAATTCATGGTGTCACCACCAGGTGGCAGTATCTCGCGGTTCTTTACAACAGCCAGTTGTGCGGCAACTCTTGGGATTTGCACTAGCGTTTGCTTCGCTGCCTTTAATGTGCCTATATGGAAACCTGGAGGTGATGTAAATGCAAACAGCACAGGACAGTGGGGAAGGAGGCAGGGAGACACACTTAATCTGAATTAAGTCCAAGGTCTCAAATTCAGCTGCTGAAGGAAACGTCAAACACACAACAGAAAACACTTGTTAGCGTGAATGGAGATTTCACTTTGTGGGACAAAGAACACACCCCGTGGTCACACTCAGTAAATGCTACGCCCCTCAAAATGTGGAGCTCTCCTGCCCTGCCTCCCTTTTACAGTGGTCCCCATTTGGTAGAAGCAGGGACAAGGACTATCTTATTATGAATTTGAGTGCAGGTCAGCCATTCATTTATGATTTATGATAGCAATACTTCCCAACCAAATTCCATATAATTTAACTATTCTTCTTAATGTTCCCTAATACTATTTTAATGTAATTTTTATTCATTCTACACAGATACAGGTTTCATAAATAGTCTCGTCTAGGCATATCATGTACTTTGACCGTATTTATTCCTGCTCTTTCCTCCCCAGGATTCCCATTCGCCTCTTTACTTCCAATCGCTTTATTTTAATGTTATAGACATCATCTTCATGACTGTTTTTTCAGTGTCTAAGCATTTGTTTGGATATTTAGTTTCTTTGTTGCTCAGAATGTAAGAGCCTGGAAGATGTCCACAGACCTAGCAAAGTTTGTGACGTAGCAAAGTTTGTGATTCAGTCGTCCCCGGAACTCTTCGGAATGCCTCCGTGAATCTAGACGCTCACAAACCCAGGTAGACCACTAGATGGCAGTAGAGGTACACGCTGCTTTTAGAGTTCCGGCTGCATCTCACAACTGCAGAAGATAATCTTCCCTCTGGTTTCAAACAGGAAGGTTGCAGCCCCTAAAGGAAAGGCAATCATTGAGTTTGCATGCCAGTTTGGCAACTTAAAAGCAGAATTGCATATAGATCATCTACTTTTTATGATTTAATATTTGCAGCGTCTTCCCCCTTATGGGTACATTTAAAAAAAAAGATTTTAAAATGTTTTGTGTAAAAACATTTTGGAAAACTGAGAGTCGATACAAGTGACTTACAAAAGTAAGTCTCCCTCCAGCTGCCCCCTCGGTTCCCGACCCAGGAGAGAATCCACCAAGTCCCTGACTATTTCACCCAGAGATAACTTGAGTTAAGTTCATGCTGACAATTGATGCAGTATCTGTGTGCGCAAGTGTGTGGAGGATCAGGTGGGCAGAAGGCATGCGCAGACTATAGAGTAATCTGAACAAAAGCGGGAAAGCTGTAGACGCCAGGAAAATGTCTCCTTCGCCCACCCAGCCTTGCTCCCAAAACGGGAATCTGTAAAGGTTTCCGAACTCTGAAGTGGTTTGTTTTCTTCTTCTTCTTCCTGTTGATCTAACAGATTGAAACCCTAGCAGAGGCACCCACAGTAGCATCTTGGTAAATCCTGCCTTCTGAAGCTGTCCCCTCTGTAATTAAATTACTGTAAATACAATTAGAAGGTCCCGCTAGGTGGTCTGTGTGACACCAGCCCCAAAGGAATTGTCTTAAGATATTTGAACCCAAAGTAAAGAGCAAAGTGGCAAGATCCCCTTAAATCTTTAGGGCCAGCCCTTTGAGGATTTGTGGCTGAAATAACCGGTGGCCGGGGTTAGGATGGCTAGCGGCACTTTCAGGAGACCGTTTTTTTCTCAACCCATCCTGGTCTTCAGGGTCAGTGTGGGAGTCTCAGCTTCCACCGCGGTTCGCACCGCGGTTCGCAATTCTGTTTTCAGTCTGGCTAGGCAGGGTCCGGCCCAGCTTTGCACCCAGCACGTTTTGCATCGCTGTTGCTATGTGGTCCACGTGTGTTGCTCAACAAGCTTAAACTTTGCCTAACTCGTGCTAAACTAATTTGCGTCAATTTGTCTACATCATGCCAACAATCGTCCGGAGAGTCCTGAATAGACTATACAAGGCCGCTGATAAAGGCCCTGGGACCAGATGCCGCCGGCCATTCTGCTGAGCCCCTCAGTCTCAGGTTTTTCTCCATGGTTTCTTCATATCCTAGTGACAATGTTAGTTTTTCCACTGTGGAGTTAAAACTTCTCTTTTTTTTTTCTTTTTTAAACAAAGGACACTGCCTATACAACTGGCAATCCTGCCGATTTTTTTGAAAGAAACTGCTGAATTCTAGACCCAGTGTTTCCTAACAACGTACTCCCCCCCCCACCCTGAAGTTTTAAAGAAGCAAGTGGAGTAGGTTTATAGAAAGTGCTTATACAGCTGCGACCAGGTACTATCCAAACTGCCTGCCATTCCTGCAGGCTAAAATTGTAAGCCTACATACTGACTGTTTTTTAACAGAAAGATCTTTGTAAATAAGAAATAATTAGCATTATGCCTAAAGACAGCAAGCGCACAGGATAGACAAGGGGTTGTAATAAAATGGGTTCTTGTAAATGAGCCATTTTGTTGTTTATTTGAAGCAGGGTCTCACTGCACAGTCCAGGCTGATCCGGAATACACTGTACAGCCCATGTTGGCCTTAAGATCACGGTGAATGCTCCTGCCTTAGATCTCCCAGGTATTGGGATTACAGGCATAAAACTACCACACCCAGCTCAGAAATAATACTTTTTAAGGATTTATTTATTTTTAATTGTGTGCATCTCGGGTATCTGTGTGTGGATATGTGTGCGTGTGTGCAGGTGCCTCCGTGTACCTGCGTGTGGTGTGTGCTCATGGATGCAGGTGCCCTCATGTACCTGTGTGTGGGTGTGTGCACACGGATGCAGGTACTCTCATTTATCTATGTGTGGGTGTGTGCACACAGATGCAGGTGCCCTCATGTACCTGTGTGAGGGTGTGTGCACACGGATGCAGGTGCTCTCATTTATCTATGTGTGGGTGTGTGCACACAGATGCAGGTGCCCTCATGTACCTGTGTGAGGGTGTGTGCTCTAGATGGCTAGAAGAGGGTGTCTGATCACAACATTTCAGAGGTTGTGAAGTTGTTACTTAACGTGGCTGCTGGAAATCAAACTCTGGTTCTCAAGAGCAGTGTGAACTCTTAACCGTTGAGCTAGCTCTTCAACCCTAGATTTTATTGTTGTTGTTTTGTGGGATTTTTTTTGGTTTTGTTGTGTTTTGGTTTTTGAGACAGGGTCTTTCTACATAGCCTTAGTTATACTAGAAGTCACTATGTAGACCAGAGTGGCCTTGAACTCACAGAGATCCAAGTGCTGGGATTAAAGGCATGTGATATCGTACCCAGCAGCCCCCAAGACACGGTCTTAATGTGGGAGAACTCTCTGTGGTTGTTTTCTGAGCCCAGTATAAAATGCCTCTCCCTGCATTACCCTCCACACTTAAAGAATCTAAAATCTTTCCTTAGGAAATGGATGAATGCTCAAATGTATTTAATCTAATGAACGATTACTGAGCAACTGCTATGTGCCCGGCAGCCTTTGAAGCACTCAGAATTTAGCCGTAAACAGATTGCCCTTCTGAAGCACATGGGCACATGGAAAGAGATATTTAATAAGGAAGCCAGTAAACACATAACAGTAGTTGGAGGGATGCTGGGATCCTGGATGCTAATAGAAAGTATTCAGAAGAAAACTGAAGAGGGGAACCTCCTCAGAATGATGGAGACAGAGACCAGAGAAGATGTCACTGACGAGATGACATTGCGCAGAAACCCAAGGGAGAGGAGCACAAGCAGAGGCAAACTTAGGAGTCCAAGCCCTGAAGGTGAGGATGCCTTTGAACATCCAGGAAAACAGGAAGCTGGAGGAAGTGCAAGGAGGTAGGAAATGAAACCCCAAGAGAACCTAAGCTGCAGGCTGCGGCATCATGGGCTCTCTCTACCGCCCACTGACGCGGTGAATCTGGCTAGTAGTGTCCACTCTTGCTTCCAGAGAACCCTAGAGGAAGGTGGCTTGGATGCTAGCTCCATGGAAGCCCTCAGAGCTCACTGGGACTAACAGGCAAATGAGGAGGAAAAGGAAAGGCTAAAACGGCCAACTGGCAGCCATGAGCTACGACTTCCCTACGGGGAATCTGGGGGAGCCAGAAAGCGGGATCAGCCTGTGTAGCCTGAACTGTAGGCTCAGTGGATCCTCTAAAGCACAGCTGATGCAGTGGCGGCCGGGTGCAGCAATTCTAAAGAATAATCTGGAGTTACTTAGGCAAATAAGTCAAAGGCTCCCTGTGGTCAGCGGTCTCATCCTTAGGATTTATATAAAGCAGGAAAATTCTGTTGCAGGAGAAAAAAGACTCAGAACCCCGGAAAGCATACTTTAGTGCTGGGAAAGGTGCCGTATGCCTGTGACCCCAGCACTGAAGAGCCAGGAGGAGTGAGAGATGAGGCCAGCCTAGGGTGCATCATGAGATTCAGACACACACACACACACACACACACACACACACACACACACACACACACCCTAAAAGGAAAGAAAGAGAGAACAAAAAGCTGTCTCAACCACTTTTCTATTACTGTGATAGCACACCATGACCAATGTGACTTATAGAAAAAGTTTATATGGGGCTTATGGTTGCAGAGGGTTAGCATCCATGATGGTGAATCAGAGGGAGCAGCTGGCAGGTGGGTGGAGCAGCCATCAAGAGCTCACATCTTAGACTACAAACAGGAATCAGAGAGAGCAAACTCCAAATTAGCAGCCTCAAAACCTGCCTCTGGTCACATACTTCTCCCAGCAAGGATGTGCTGTCTGGTTTTATGTCAACTTGACACAAGCTGGAGTCATCAGAGAGGCAGGAACCTGGGTTGAGGAAATGCCTCCATGAGATCCAGCTGTAAGGCATCTTCTCAATAAGTGATTGATGGGGAAGGCCCAGCTCATGGTGGGTGGTGCCATCTCTGGGCTGGCAGTACCGGTTTCTATAAGAAATCAGACTAAACAAGCCATGTAAGCAAGCCAGTAAGTAGCGCCTCTCCATGGCCTCTGTATCAGCTCCTGCCTCCAGGCCCTGCCCTGTTTGAGTCCAGATGTTCCTCCCTGAGACATCTGTCCCCCAGCCCCACCAGAGTCTCTCCATACCTACTAGGAGCACATTGGGTGGGAACTTCCTAATTGGCTTTGCTCTTTCTGTAGCTGTCTAAGACACAATGCCTCTCATGGGACTTTGTGAGAGGATCCATGAACTCCAAGGGAGGTTTTGGTTCCAGGATCACCTGCATCTATGAAAACATTGTGGGGTGGGAGATGAGACTTGAGGCCCTGGCAGGCAGACATGACTGCTAAAGAGAACAAGACTCTGCAATAGAACTGCCAAGCTTGGAACTTGGCTCTTAGGAGGCCACTTCTCAAACACTCCGAATGGCAGATGCCGCCAGGCCTCTCCAGGCCTCCGCCAGGCACCTGCAGAACAGAGCATTTTTGGCAGGTGAGGAGAGAAGAGAATAGGGCTTTTCTCAAGCCGTTCTCCCGGAACGACACGAGCTGACATCTGGAGAGACACCGGGTGAGAAACACAGGCCACTGTGTGTTGGTCTCGGTGTGTGAGAACCAGCCAGCAAGTGGCAGGAAAAGGACTTTGTGCTTAAGAGCTTTGCAGCCCTACGTCCGGAGCTTGGTATGTTCCGGGCACCGTGAATGAGACTGGTCGACGCTTTGTACCAGATGTAAAGTAGCCCTCTTTTCACACGGTTGGCACTGAAGACTAGGGAAGGGGATCCAGTGCTCTCTGGGAGCCTGGCAGAGCTGGGCATGGAGCCTGAATGGTGGCTCTGTGGGGGCAGCAAGGACAATGCTGCCTGTTAGGAGAAGCTGCCACCACGAAGCCTGGAAGTGATGAGTCACCTCTATCAGGGATGACCCGCCACACCCGTACCTCCTGGTGTCCAGAGCTGCAGCTCAAAAAAACACGCTTTTCCAAAACAGACTGGAACATGAATCTCACCGAGGGGTGCTTCTTAGACATGTGAGTATTAGCATGTTCTGGAGAGTTCTTTGGCTCTAAGAAAGCAGCTGGGGAGACTACAGAGATGGAGGTTACAAATCAAAGTACATTTTGCATTTATTTATCCTTTCTCTGTATTGGCTGTTTTATAGACGTCGTTATCAATGCTATGAATCATGTGAGGGCATTGTTCCCGCTCACCACCACCACCACCACCTCCACCACCACCACCACCACCACATCATCATCATCATCATCATCATCATCATCATCATCATCATCATCATTTGAAATGAGGTCTCACCGTGTGGCTCAGACCAGCCTGGGGCTTCTGGGCTCCATTTCCTGAATAGTTGGAACTGTGGGTGCAAGGACACACTGCTCCTGGCTCCAGCTTCTAGTCGAGGGAAGGCTAAGAGGTCAGGGGAAATATAGTTGCTTGCTCAAGCTCTGTGCCACCGGGATTCAAACTCTCCTCCAGGATTGAAGCCTCACTTCTTCCTGTGATGTTGGGCTGTCCATAAAAGCAACTGGAGGGGAGGATGTGTGCACGGCGGAGCTTCTCTGTGTAGGTTGTGTATACACGGATACACGCGTGCTTGCATGACTGCCAGAAGTCAACCTTAAATGCCTTCTTCTGTCTCTCCACTTTATCAGTGTGTGCATGCAGGCACACACACACACACACACACACACACACACACAGAGTACGTGTGTGGAGATCATTTGATCTAGGGTCTCTTGTTGTTCACTGATGCATAGATGCCACCAGGCTAGGTGGCCTGAGAGCGTCTCGGGGTTTTTCTGTTTGCACCTCTCATTCCATTATGAGAACACTGGAATCACGGACACGTGCTGCTGTGCTTGGAGTTGTAAGCTCAGGCCCTCATGCCTGCAAAGCAAGCACTTCGTCTACTGTGCCATGGCCCCAGCCCGTCCCTCTCCACTGTGTGATAAGGTCTCTCCTGTTAGGCTTGGCTGGCTGACCATTGAGCTCTGGAGATCCACCTGCCTCCCCCGGGCCCTCCCCAGGCACACAGCACAGCACACAGCTTTTTACATGGGTGCTAAGGATGGGAACTCAGATCCCCAAACTCACACAGCAGGTTCTTTGTCAACTGATCCATCTCCGCAGCCCCCAGAGCCTTTTAAAAATGCAGTTTACGTATGAGTGTTCTGTCTGCATGTATACCTGCACTCCAGAAGAGGGCATCAGATTCCACTCTACATGGCTGAGAGCCACCACATTACTGGGAATTGAACTTAGAACCCCTGGAAGAACAGCCAGTTCTCTTAACCGCTGAGCCATCTCTCCAGCCCCCCAGAGCTTGTTTTTAAAGGAAGCCGAGGTGACAAAAGCCAGGGTGTCCTCGGCTTGATCACCGTGCAGACATGTTAGTGTCTGAGTCTATAAATATCACCGGAACTTCCAGGACGGTTTGGAAAAGGGAGAGCTGAAAGGGTGACTTGTTCCTGTCCAAATCAGAGTTCGTGGTGTACATGAAACAACTGTTCTCCGTGCTTTATAAAAAGATTTAGTGATGTAGTGATGCTTAACATGTTCAGCCTGGACTCGATCTCACGCACTGCAAACAACTGGACATAGTGACACACATCTCTAATCCCAGCTCTGAGGAAGTAAGGGCAGGAGGCTCAAAAGTTCAAGGTCATCTTGGCGTGTGTCAAGTCCAAGGCCAGTCTGGGTGACAGAGATGTGGAGGAGGAAGAAAGGAGGAGACAAGAGATACTATACAGGAAAGATACAGTGTCATATCTGTAGCTTGTGAGCTCCAAGAGCAACAAAGTAGCCAGGCATGGTGGCGCATGTCTTTAATCCCAGAACTCGGGAGAAGAGGCAGGTGTAACTCTGTGAGTTTAAGGCCAGCCTGGTCTACAGAGTGAGTTTCAGGATAGCCAGGGCTACGCTGAGGATCCCTGTCTCAAAACCCTTCCCCTAAAAAGGAAGAAAGAAAGAAAGAAAGAAAGAAAGAAAGAAAGAAAGAAAGAAAGAAAGAAAGAAGAAAGAAAGAAAGAAAAGAAAGAAAAGAAAAGAAAGAAAGAGAACAGAAAAACCAAGCTTTAGAAATGACAGGATCTAGATCTTCCTCCCCACTGTTTGTTCTATTTCTCAGGGAAGATGGATTCTCTGCTGTAGAGGTGAAGAAAATGGCTTTTTAAACAGTCACAGAGCAAATGATCCACAGCTTCTGACCTGGGCAGCAAGTGTGCAGGCTGACTCTGCAGCTAAATCTTCTGGGGCAAGCTTAGTTCTGAGATTCTCTTCCTGGCGAGGCTGGAGGATGGAGGTCATAAAACCCACGACAGACGTCTCGCAGAGGCTCAGTGCCTGGCCCTTTGTAACCAGGGTGCTTGTCTGCCTTCTCCATCACATCCTGAGATGAAAGGCACCATGTTATCTGCTGGAACACCCTCATGAGGTTTTTGTCACCCAGAACTTCTCGTGTGGCATGGCAGGGAACACAGACTGTTACCTGTGACAGGTAACGTACATTATTTTGGGGGTGTCTATACTTGGCCAGGTATTCTCAGATTTTTGCAGGAACATCTTTCTTCTCTTGCTCCAAGCTTTGAGGACATTGGCTGGGCTTTTGGGAAACCAAAGTAAAATAGCCACCCCAGAATTTTTGTAGTTAAATCTATATAGGCAGGGGAAGGGGAAATGGTGTTTCTGTGTGTTGCTTTAATTAGCAAAATCAGGAGGTAACACAGACCATGATATGGCCTTTTGAATTTATTTCCAAGGGGCCTGTTGTCGACCACTCCCATGATGCTCATAAAATGGACAGGCAGTAATGTTTCTGAAGTGCAAAGATAAATTAATGAGCGTGACAGAGAGATGAACTTACGGCCACGCAGAGAGGAAGGCGGGTCTCTTGGTTGTTGCTAATTCTCGCAGCTTGGGGAAGGGAAGAGTCATGGGATGACCACAATTTCACAAGACCTGGGAGCCTTCAGAGTAATGACCCCCCCTTGACCTATGTGAAGAATCTACTTTTACGTTTAGGTTTGATTACTTATGGGTGGATGGGTAGAAGTGTGAGCCAGGTGTAGTGACAACAGTCTGTTAAAGGGTCCCTTAGTGTGTCACTCCCCCTACACACTGTCCCCCCTTTTTGTCACAGTCATGGCTGTCATAGGACGAGGACAGGAGCTGACTCTAGGTTTCATCTCTGTCTTCCACCAGCTCCGCTCTCAGCTGTGGTCTGTGGGCCCCTTTCCCAGCCTTCTTTCCACAAAGCCTGTCTCCTGGTCAAGGTTACCACCGGGCAGCCACAGATCTACTTAAGATATCCACACCCTCCCACCCCCATGTCGGCTGTCAGATTGCGTGCACTGCCTTGTGAGAAGTGGTTCGTGTGTCTGCTTCCAAGTCCTCCTTTGGCCCATGGCACAGAAAAATGTGCTGGGAATCACGGCCAAGGCTGGGACATTGCTGAGTATGGCATTTGCCGAGGATGTTCGAGCCATGAGTTCCATGCCATGAGAATGGAAGCATAGGCAGGACTTGAACGCAGTCCCTGTGACCCCCTTCTCTGTCCTGAGTCTGCATTGACCCTCATGCTGTCTCTATCTGAGATCAGAACAGGCCAGCACAGCTATTACCCAGAAGTCTCATTGTGTGTGGGATGGGTCAGGGTCAGCTCTTCTAGAGGCAAGAGGAGGCTGGGTAAGCTCCCCTAAGTGTCTGCTTACTACACCTCCATGCTGGAGTGAGAGCAACCAAAGGAAAAATCGAGAAAGCCTTGGTTTAGAGACTTCCTCCCTCTTGGGCCCTCTGAAGAAAGGTTTTCCCAATAGTTTCCCAGGCCTCTTTCTGCATTCAGGTGACTTCCATAGGGCTCTGGCCCATCAGCTCCCAAACTGTTCCCACAGACTCACCCCTCCCCCACTGCCAGGGGCAGCCACTTCCCCCTTTGTTGTCACCCTCTGGGCTTCTTACCTCTCAGAGGCCACATTTCACCCCCCCCCCCCCCCCCGCCCATCTTTTGTCAGCTGAAAAATAAGCTTTTGATTTGTTCACTAAACATACTCTCCTGAGATCCTCATTTAATAAGAGACCCTCAAGCAGGATTCCAGGAGCCATATCATAACTAGTTAATCTCTCAGCTTGAGCTTCTCAGATATGCAGTACTGGAGGTCACTCAGGAAGTGAGGATCTGTCCCTTGCACCCCGCAAATGGCTTCGCAGAGATCCCTGCCCCAAAACTTCCGTCTGTGACCACAGCAGTGGGTCTCAAACATTCATCCCAGCTCTGATTTTGTTTTATGGGATTTTCCTGAAAGAGGGTAAAATGTCATCATCCACAGGCCACAAATTTGAACACTTGGTCCCCAGTTGGTGGCTCTGTTTTAGGATATTGTGTGAGATTTAGGAGGTGGAACCTTGAAGAAGGACGCTTAAAAGAAATCCCACACTAGCTCAGAATTGAGAATAATAGAGGGTTATTTATTTAAGGGTAGACTCACAGATCAATATCCTCTGCTAGAACAGAGAACAGCAACCAAATCCGGCAGCAGGAAAAGAGGCATGCTTTACATCGGCATAAATAGTATAAGAGGCCACGCCCAAGTGGGCGGGGTATTTAACAGCTACTGGTGATAAGAATTCCTACAGCAGAACCTAGCTGGAGAAAGTTAGGGTTTCTATTACCATGGAGAGACACCATGACCACAGCAACTCTTATCTCATTACAGTGGGGCTCAGAGTTTCAGAGGTTCAGTCCATTATCATCATAGTGGGGAGCATGGCGGCATGCAAGCAGACTGATATGATGCTGGCTACATCTTGATCAGAAGGCGACAGGAAGCAGACTGAGTGTCACACTGCGTGAAGGTTGAGCAAAGGAGACCTCAAAGCCCACCCCTACAGTAACACACTTCTTCCAAAAAAGCCACACCTCCTAATAGTGCCTCTCACATTGGGGGCCATTTTCTTTCAAACCACCATACCACCAAAAAAGGAAGGATGTGTGTGTGTGTGTGTGTGTGTGTGTGTGTGTATGTGTGTGTGTGTGTTCAATCCCTTGCATACATTGTCAGTTAACCCAAACTGGAAACTGCATAAGTATATATGTTGTTGTTATTTGTTTATTTTATCAGATTCAGTTCTAGATCAACGTTCCAAAGATGGGAAGCAAGATGGGCCCAAGGGACATTGTTTTAGAACATAATAGTAAAAATTCCTTTGTGGGGGAAACTTCTGTTGGAGATAAGAGCAAGTCTAGGTGACTGAAAGAAGACAAGGTGTGTGTATGTGTATGTGCATGTGCGTGCGCGTGTGTGCATGCAATAAAGATGTCTGACAACCTCTTGTTGTGGGTCTAGAGTCTCTGGTCTCTGGCCACCAAGTAGTGATTTTCTTTAGGTGGCTGCCAGATGCTGAAGGTTACTAAAGGTCGCCTGTGCCTAAGTCCTGACTACCTAAATGGCCTCCCAATTCCATTTTAAAGCTCTTTTAATGTTTCTTATTTGTTATTCCTCCCCTTTACTTTCAAAACACCCAATATCTAAAGCAGTGACAGCTAAAGAAGAGAGTGGGAGCCGGGCGTGGTGCTGCACACCTTTAATCCCAGCCCTCGGGAGGCAGAGTCAGGTAGACCTCTTGTGATATCAGTGAGTTCGAGGCCAGTCCGGTCTACTAGTGAGTTCTGGGACAGCCTGAGCGGTAGAGTGAGACTCCATCTCAAACAAATGAAGCAAAACAAATGAAAGAAAAAAGAAAGAAAGAAGTGAGTTGGTGCATTCTCCTGAGTGCAAGATGACTCAGTCATGGGGGATGCTGATCCTTTCTCACACCCCTTACACATTTTTATTTGACATGAAGTTTTAAATGACACTATTAATAGCACTTCTTTGGGGAGGCAGAAATTCATTTTAAACTTCGAATTTATAGCCATACGTGACTAGGCACTCCCATCTTAGATATCACAAGTTTAGACTGTCAGTTTTTTTTTTGTTATTTTATTTTGTTTGTTTGTTTGTTTGTTTGATTTCTTTTTTGAGATAGGGTTTCTCTGTGTAGTCCTGGTTGTTCTGAAACTCGCTTTGTAGATCAGGTTGGCCTCAAACTTACTGATATCCTCCTGCCTCTGCCTCCCAAGTGCTGGGATCAAAGGCATGCAGCACCACCGCCCAGCTAGACTGTCAGTTTTACTGTGTGTAAGTTAAGAAATGAAAAGCCCCTGGGTGCAGACCAGCTTTCGTTGGCTCGTGCAAAAAGGTTTGAAGACCTTGAGTCCAGAGAACAATTGAAAACCCAAAGCTAAAACACAGGTACTGGGAGAGCGGCGGTAGAAATACGCTCACTAGGGGGAATCTTGAGATCTGAGGACCAGAGGTTTCTTATGGTCTGTGCTAGAGACTGTCCCTTTGCCGTAAGAAATGCCTGCAGGTTAGGGAGACAGACCAGCTGGTTAAGAGTTTGCCAGAGCCCACTTGAAGTCAGGAGCAGCAGTGAAATGAGAGGCAGAGACAGGCAGCTCGCTGGAACGCGCTGGCCAGCCAGGCTGGCCTAATCAGCAAGTTCCAGGCCAGCGAGCGACCCTGTCTCTAAACAAGATGGGTTACATCTGAGGAACTATTCAGCTGGAGCCTCCAGCTCGCTCTTGCCCCATTTCTTTCTCTCCAAATCTCGCTCTCTCAGAGATTCCCTAACAGAGAAGAGCCTCCAACAAGCCCGGTTCCACATTCTTGGTGATGGCAGGTGGCTCCCCTGTTGGCAATGTCCCAATCCCCATCTAACCTAGCTTATGGAGAACATGTCATCACCCCTTGACTCCAGGGTACACATGCGCCCTTCTTTAGATCAGTCATGTGAGTTTTCTCCTGGCTCCTCCCCTGCCTCCATCTCTGGAAGACTCACCTGGGAGTTATTTTGCTCAGAATAAACCTGGTCTTTTACTTTTTAATCTGGGTTGATCCGGGTTACTGCATCGGTGGAGAAACCTATTGTTGGGGTACAGAAAACTTATTAGGAACAGAACAACACTTGAGATTTGAGGTTCTCCATAAGTCTTTATATGCATAATCACATAAGTACTACATCCACAACTCAACAAACACACACACACACACACACACACAGAGAGAGAGAGAGAGAGAGAGAGAGATTTCCCCCAGGTGCTTAACTTGTAAAGAGAAAATTAAAAAAAAATTGTGTTTGTATATGTAATGTATATGTGTGGTATGTATGTGCACAGGTATGCAGAGGTCAGTGGAGGATGTCCAGTGTCCAGCTTTCTCATTCTTCACCTTATTCTGTTTGTTTTGTTTGTTTGTTTTTCAAGACAGGCTTCTCTGTAGCTTTGGAGCCTGTCCTGGAACTGGCTCTGTAGACCAGGCTGGCCTCGAACTCACAGAGATCCGCCTGTCTCTGCCTCCTGAGTGCTGGGATTAAAGGCGTGCATCACCATCGCCAGGTTTGTTCTTTTGACACAGGGTCTCTCGCTGAACCTGGAGCTGGACTGGTAGCCGGCAAGCTCCGGCGATCCTCCTGTCTCTACCCTCGGCAATGCTGCAATTACAGGCACAGCCAGACCTAATCCTGGCTCTTTACGTCAGTGCTAAGGATTTGAACTCAGGTCTTATCTGCTGAGCCAGCTCACACTTCCTGAGTTTCCAGCTCATGACCCTTTTGCTTGTGAACCCACGGTGATGGGGCTCATCATGCAGAGAGCAGGTGGTGAGGCAAAAATGCCCACTCGTGTCCAGGAGCAAAGAGAGGAGGAAGGCTCAGGGTCCCACTGTCTTCTACACTCCAAGGCTATTCACATAACCCAAACCACCCAACTAGGCCCTTCCCCTTCTTCTTCCTCGTCCTTTTCTTCTTTTCTTTCTTTCCCGGATGGCTATTCTTGGTTGTCAACTTGACTATATGTGGAATTAACTAAAACCCAAAAATGGAAGGCACACCTGTGAGGGATTTCTGCTTAATTTGAGGTGGGAAGATCTAGTTTAGTCCGGATCTTTGAGGCAGGAAGACAAATTTTTAATCCAGATCGAATCTGGGCCACACCTCCCACTAGAAGCCTGTGTGAGCTCGTGGAAGAAGGACTCTTCTTTTCCTCTTTACTCTGTTCTTGCCAGCAAATCCACCCCTCCACCGGCATTTGGTGCCTACTTCTTTGGGATTCTGGCATCTACTGAAGACCAGCAGAGACATCTAGCGTTCTGGACCGAGCAACTACTGGATTATCTTTCTGTTCACAGCCAGCTAATCTAAATGTGTAAGCCATTCTAATAAATCCCATAGATATTAATAAGTTCTGTTACTGTAGAGAAAATCCTAACCAATATACTTTTCTGTTGTTTTTCCAGACAGGGTCTTTTTGTGTAGTCCCGGCGGTCTTAGAACTCACTCTGGCCTCAAACTCAGAGGTCTGCCTGCCCTGTCCTCCTGAGTTGTGAACTGCCTGACATGGGAGCTGGGCACCTAACTCAAGTTCTCTAGAAGAGTCAGGTGTGTGACTTTTGTTTATGCTGCATTTGATTAACTGTGAAGCTGTGATTCTTTGACTGTCTAAAACACCTGAGGGTCCTAAAAAAAGAGCTGAAAGGCCAATAGCAAGGCAGGAGCAAGGATAGGCGGGGCTGGCAGGCAGAGAGCATAAATAGAAGGAGAACTCTGGAAGGAGAGAGAAGGAGGAGCAAGGAGAGAACAAGGAGAGGAGGACATCAGGGGCCAGCCGGCCGGCCCGCCCGCCAGCCACCCAGCCACACAGCGAGCCACAGAGAAAGAAGCAAAGAAATGGAGAAAGATAAAAGCCTAGAGGTAAACGATGGTTGGGATAATTTAAGAAAAGCTGGCGAGAATCAAGCCAAGCTAAGGCCGGGCATTCATAACTAAGAATAAGATTCCCTGTGTGATTTACTTGGGGGCTGGTTGGTGGGCCCCTCGAAAAACCAAAAGAACTTAACATCTCACAACACTTACTTGCTAAGCCTCTCTCCAGATCCTAAGCCTTACTTAAAGTTTCAAGAACTGCACCATGAGCAGGGGACCGTGCCTTATGGGCTTCCCTAGGTTCAAAATACGGCAAAGTCTTTCGTTCCTTTTCTGAGACAAGGTCTCCTATAGCCAGACAGGTCTCAAACACACTAAGTAGCTCAGGGTGACCTTGAACTCCTCATCCTGCTCCTCCACCCCTCAAGTGCTGGGAGGGCAGGGGACGGGCCAGTGCTGCCCCTTGGTATCCTCAGAGCAGCTGGAAAGCAGCTGTGTCTGTTTGCAGATGATAGCACAGCTGGGCTGATTGAAGACATTCCCTCCTAGGAGGAGGGGTAGGGCGGGCCCTTGGCCTTCCCCAGAGTGGCCAGCTGCTCTCACCAGCCATTTGTACGCAATTCTTCTCTAACTGCTGTGTCCTCAGGAAGGATCCTGTCGGGGGAGGAGGGATAGGTAAGGGGGGGTGCTCCACATCCCTGGCTATGGCGGAAGTCATCACGTGTGTCTTACTTTTCTATTGCTGTGGAGGGGACACTATGATCAAGGAAACATATAAAAGAAAGCATTTAATAGAGAACTTGCTTACAGTTTCAGAGAGCTAGTCCATAGCTATCAAGGCAGGAAGCATGGCAGCGGGCAGGCATAGCACTGTAGCTCCTGTGAGCTTACAGCTCATCAATAAGCAGCTTACAGAGTGAGACTGGGCTTACCAGGGGCTTTTGAAATGTCACTTCCATCCTCAGTGACACAGCTCCTCCAGCAAGGCCATACCTCCTCGTTCCTCCTAAACGTTCTACCAACTCGGAACCATAGACTCAAATGCAGGAGCCTATGAGGGGGGCATTCCAACCACCGTACACCGTTTTGGTACAGATTTGCCAGCATGGCTGCTTTAGGGTCCAGCCTAGTGTTCATAGGCTCCGCAGAGCAGGCCTATAAAGCTCCCAGACCAGTCCAGCTATGTCCTGCATTGCAAGCTCCTGCCACAGGGGACCAAGCCCTCCAGGTACCATGCCTTGCATGATGGCTACCCTCTAAAGCTGTGGTCCAAAAGAAACCTTACATTGCTTCTGCACACACATTGCAGGGACAAGAAAAATAGCTAATACGAACTCTTTATAAAGGGTCCATGGTCGGGGCTTTTGTTATACCCACAGGAAGAAAACTGCCATAAACACATCACCTGTTTGCCGTGAAGACATTGTTCGCCTGTCTGTCTGCTAGCCGATTGTTTCCCAGCAGGCTGATAGTTAGCTCCACAGTCACACATACTGTGCCTGTCTTGTTTAGCCCTGGATACCATGGCTGCGCATGAGATATGCTCGAAGTGTATTTGCCCAATAATGGCGGAGGGGGGCAAACCCTGGGGATGAGATCAGTGTACGAGAGACGCTGGGAAATTTGTTGATGAAACATCTTGGCGATCTGTAAGCAATTGGTGCTGCAGGGACAGCCCAGAAGCCCACTCGAGGCCAGTGTTGCTTGATCCTAGAGAGCGAGTGGGTCTTGGAATCAAGCTTGGGTTTGACTTCTACCACTTTCAGTGGGTGACGTCTTTCTTTAGGTATTTGGTTTCTCATCTGTGTAATGGAGGCAATAATAATGCTATTTCATAGAGGCAGAGTTTAGGATACACACATATATATGTACGTGTGTGTGTTTCTCTAATATATCCAATACTAATGCATACACTAAACAACATAGCTTTTATTGGTTGAATGAATGAATTAATGAGTTAAATGCTGTGCCAAGGAATACAGGAAAGCTGCTATGGTATAAAAACTCATTTTTTTTTAAAGGTGGAATAGTCTTTTAAAGACAAATATAGATAGTCACGGGAATTTAATCTCCTAAAAGGTTCCTTAACTAAAAAATGTAGGCTGCTTCTTGGAAAGTAGTTTGGCTGGATGCAAGAAAAACCTCACTACCGAGCAATCCACTTCTAGGAATCTATACAGCCAACCAGGGATGCATGGGTTTGCTTACAAAGCTCTTCCTGGATGCCCTTGCAGTTAGGCCCAAATAACAAGACACCGAGGCAGCAAACTCGGTACCCAGCAGTGCGGGAACGCCCTTGTCGGACAGCTTCAGAAAGTAAGCGCACAGCGCAGGCGCAGGGTACAACTAACGACGCCGAACACGTGAAAACTGTCCAGTCATTCTGCAAATGCAGACTAGGCAGGTGTGACCAGACGGTACCTAGAAAAACAGCAAGCTGCTGTCCCTCGTGAACGTGGTGCAGTAGTCACGGTCTTACTGATGTCCTCACCCACAGCCTGGCTTCCGGCATTCAGCCACCTTGGCCTCAGAGGCTGTGCCTCTGCCTCGGCTGCTCCAGTTCGCTACAGATGAGGCTCGTAGAGCCTTGGCAGCCTCAGCGTGGTTCTTCCTGCCTGAGGGAGGATAGTGAGAGAGGGTTCACCTGCACTGCAGGGCCAGAGAATGTGAGCTGGCACCCTGGCTTGGCCACAAAACGTGACTTTGGGCTTCACAGTGGTTCCCTCATTATTGAAATAAGGGAAATGGGCCTAGGTAATCCCCAAGGATCCTTAGAGTTCCAGGACTCTGCCTCCTTCCATTCAGCATGTGTCTGCTGAAGCCTGTGTGCTAGGCTTTTCTGCAGACGTGTGTGTATGTGTGTGTGTGTGTGTTAGCATATGCGGTTCATGGCATATGTGTGCATTAGAGGACCATTTGGAGGAGTTAATCCTCAGCTTTCACTGATTTTTCTAATTATGTGGCAACTGGTTATTTTATAAGTTATGCGTCTCAGTCACCCCAGGTTTAAACGGGGTCTTCACAGCAATTTGGGAGCATTATATTCCAGATTTGTCATCTATGAAAATCCTCACACCTCACTTAATTTTCTCACACCCCTCAACAGTGCTTTCCCTGAGACCTACAGGGGAAGCAGACCAGGTGCATCCCCGTCACCTGAACATACGGGATCAGGTCTCCCAGCCCCTGAGTCTAGATCCTTACATAACCACATCTGGTGTGGGAGGTCCTTCTGTCTACGTGTTGCTTTTATTCATTAATGCATAAAGAAATTGCCTTGGCCTGTTGATAGGGCAGACTCAGGTAAGTGGGGTGGTGGTGGGGGGGAAACTGGACTGAATGCTGGGAGAAGGAAGGCAGAGAGGGGATACCATGGAGATGATATGGCCGGAGATAGATATGCCGGAACTTTGCTGGTAGGGCATGACCTCGTGGTGATACACAGATTAATAGGAACGGGTTAAATTAAGATGTAAGAGTTAGCCAATAAGAAGCTAGAACTAATGGTCCAAGCAGTGATTTAATTAATAGTTTGTGTGATTATTTTGGTTCTGGGCATCTGGGACAACCAAGCAGCTCCTTGCTACACACATCCCCAGGGATTTGGGTGTCCAGAAAAAGCTAAGAAGTCCCAAACAGCGGTGCAATTTTCTCCTGGCTCTGCTGCAGACCAAGTGTGAAGCTATTTGTGCTAATAACACCCTTCTATATGCTGGAATTCTGCTAAATACTTTATATACATGGTCTCATGTCGTCGTCCTTATCCATTCTTTGGTCGAGGGGCATTTAGGTTGTTTCCAGGTTCTGGCTATGACAATGTTGCTATGAACATAGTTGAGCACATGTCCTTGTGGCACAGCTGAATATCCTTTGAATATATACCCAAAAGTGTTATTACTGGGTCTTGAGGAAGGTTGCTTCCTGATTTTCTGAGAAATCACCATACTGATATCCAAAGGGGCTATACCAGCTTGCATTCCCACCAGCAATGCAGAAGTGTTCTCTTTACCCCACAACTTCTGCAGCATAAGTTGTCATCAGTGTTTTTGATCTTGGTCATTCTTACAGGTATAAGATGGAATCTCAGAGTTGTTTTGATTTGCATTTCTCTGATGACTAAGGATGTTGAACATTTCCTTAAATGACTTTCAGTCAGTTTTAGATTCCTCTGTTGAGAGTTCTTTGTTTAGGTCTGTACTCCATTTTTTAAATTGGATTATGTGTTCTTTTGATGACCAATTTCTTGAGTTCTTTGTATATTTTGGAAATCAGCCTTCTGTCTAATGTGGAGTTAGTGAAGATCTTTTCCCATTCTGTAGGCTGCCATTTTGTCTTGTTGACTGTGTCCTTTGCTTAAGAGAAGCATCTCAATTTCAGGAGGTCCCATTTATTAATTGTTTCTCTCAGTGTCTGTGCTGCTAGGGTTATATTTAGGAAATGGTCTACTGCACCAATGCATTCGAGTGTACTTCCCACTTTCTCGTCTATAAGGTTCAGTGTGGCTGGCTTTATGTTGAGGTCTTTGATACATTTGAACTTGAGTTTTGTGCATGGTGATAGATATGGGTCTATTTTCATTCTTCTACATGTTGATATCCAGTTATGCCAGCACCATTTGTTGAATTTTCTTTTTTCCATTTGGTATTTTTTGCTTCTTTGTCAAAAACCAGGTGTTCAGATGTATGGATTGATATCCGGGTCTTTGATACAGTTCCATTGGTCCTTCTGTCTGTTCTTATGCCAATGCCAGGATGTTTTCAGTTCTGTAGCTCTGTAGTAGAGTTTGAAGTCAGGGATTGTGATACCTCTAGAAGTTCCTTTATTGTACAGGATTGTTTTTGCTATCCTGGGTTTTTTCCTTTTCTATATGAAGTTGAATATTGTTCTTTTGAGGTCTGTGAAGAATTTTGCTGGGATCTTGATGGGCATTGCCTTGAATCTGTAGACTACTTTTGGTAAGATTGCCATTTTTACTATGTTAATTATGCCTACCCAAGAGCATGGGAGATCTTTCCACTTCTGGTGTCTTCTTTGATTTCTTTCTTCAAAGATTTAAAGTTCTTGTTGTACAGGTCTTTTACTTGGTTAGAGTTACTCTGAGATATTTTGTTATTAGTGGCTATTGTGAAATGTTATGTTTCTCTGACTTCTTAAGCGGTTTATCATCTGTATAAAGAAGGGGTACTGATTTTTTTGAGTTAATCTTGTATCTGTTATATTACTGAAGGTATTTATGAGTTGTAGAAGTTCCTTGGTAGAATTTTTGGGGTTGCTTATGTATATCATATCAGCAAATAGTGAGAGTTTGACTTCTTCTTTTCCGATTTGTATCCCTTTGATCTCCTTTTGTTTTATTGCTCTAGCTAGGACCTTAAGAACTCTATTGAATAGATATGGAGAGAGTGGACAACCTTGTCTTGTTCCTGATTTCAGTGGGATATCTGTGAGTTTCTCTC